>NC_134456.1:91255014-91555014 GCF_047948215.1 Lycorma delicatula | reverse complement strand
TTTAATCGGCCCCGTTTTACTTCCTTGTACGAAGTAAATGATCGATGAAACAATGATAAGATAAAGACCACAATCAAAATTTTGTTTGGTTTTTGCACGTTTTGGAAACTTTTGGTTCAGTCCATTGCAATAAAAAGGGAAGGTACACAATAGATGTTACAACAGTCCTAAATCCAAAACTTCAACATACTACGGCTAATCGTTTTTTAGTTATGTGCGTACATACGTCACGCCGAAACTAGTCAAAATGGATTCAGGGATGGTCAAAATGATTATTTCCGTTGAAATTTGAAAACCTAGATTTTTCGCGATCACAATATTTCCTTTACTTCGTACAAGGAATTAAAAATCTGATGTGGGCACCAAATGACTTCCTTGTACGCCTATAAAATTATATATACACATTTTTTTTTAAATGAAAAATACATAAAATTTTTTTTCATTAATAACTTCTGATCATATTTCTTCTTTCATATATATTTTTTTTTATTGCTATTATTAAATTATTATTTATCGTAATTTTTTTACAATCTGAGATAACTAATTATTAATAAATTAATATATTTAAATTAAGAAGAAAAAACAAAAATTAAAAAAAGGAGATTCGAACTGATGTACCTTCCACTTCAATGATCCAAATGTTTAAATAATTACAATTTTATTTGGCTATAACACTGGAACCAATGAAAATAAGTATTACTTTTGATATATCGTTGAAAATCTCTCAATGAGGGCTTATCACTGCAGTTAAGTAAAACTCTAAAATCCAAACATTTTTTTGGATTTTGAGCTTCTTTGGACACTTTTGGTTCAATCGATTGCAATAAAAAAGGTAGGTGCACAACTAAATGATACAACAGTCCTAAAACCAAAATTTCAACATCCTACGGCTAATCGTTTTTGAATTACGCTAGGTACTTACGTACGACCCATCGGGTTGGCATTAAATAAGTATTTGGAAGAAATATTTTTTAATTTTTACCGCATTTTAATGTCAGTTCAATTTTTTTTTTTTTTAATAATTATTTTAAATTCCAAATATCCACGATTTGTATATTTAACATAATTTAAGCTGAACCGTTCGTTATAGGCAACTATGAATTTTAGAAGCCACCTTATTTGGAGAATGTATCTCGTATTTTAATGTACTCCTAGTGTCATTGGTTAAATACCACTCTCTCCCCTAAACATTTACGAAATACCGCGTGCATACGATGTAATAAGCTTATGAATTAAATAAAATATTGTACTTTATTCTTCACTTGTTTATATATTTGGAACTTGTATTAAGTATTTTTAATAATAAAACTATTTAATTACTTTATAGATCACTTTAAGTTGAAGCTACTTTTTTTCTTAATAATTCTCAATTGCTAAGCAAGCCTAAACCGTTGCCGCTGCAGGAGATAGCAACAGCTAGAGTGGGGTAATTAATTTTATGTTCGAGGTTACTTCTTCCTTTTCCTCTTAAATCCTTCATGTCAAAATCAACTATAACTTATACAAAACCATTTTAACACATTTTATCACCACAACTTTGATAAAAATTACACTACCAAGTCAGCTAAATAAAAAAGTCATGAAAATCGAGGATTAAACATACTGAATTAGTTTCTTTTAATTTTTTTATTAAATGAACATCAAAATAAATAATTCAGACTTTATGATAATTTTCGATAAAGAACAATTAAAAAAAAAAACTTCAAATTAACGAGAATTCAACCACAGAAAATAGTAAAAAATTAATTATTTAAAATTTACTAGATTTGGAAGCAACTTGAATACAAGTGAAAAAAAGCTGACAACACAGTTGTAGGACTTTCCCGGAACGCGGCTTTAGCCGCGTGAGTTGAAAGAACTGTGGGTTGTTCAGAATCACAAATAGTAAGTAATCAGAAAAAACTGTGGATTTATTGTGATGCACTGCTTATTCACACAAAGAGACACCACTTAATTCAAAATATTTAATATTTTATTTAAATATAATATGCTTTCGTTTAATTAATTCAATGATTTTAACTAAAGTGCGTGCGCATACCGTACTTAATTCGCGCGGTGGTGGTGGTACTAGCGGCGACGGTCGGAACTAACTAATGTAATTTCACAACGTATACAGAACAATTTTCGCTTGTACGGTCAGCAGACTAGTGTGGCCGCAAGGCTTAACGCACCATGTATTGAGGTAACCGGGCGAACGAGTCCGAGACCCAGCCAGACCGAGTTACTCTTTCACACTATAAATATTATTCATTTATTTAATTCTACAGCTCACCAGTGACGTAACAACATAGCAGACGACTTCAACGGAGATTTTTCGGGTGGGAGTGCGATTTTGCAAAATGTTTTTTGCAAATATTGTTATTTAATTGTTAACAAATGCGCCTCAGAAAATTATGACCTTAATTAGGCGAAATCTCGAGATAATGAATGAGGATTACCTTACTGTACAGCCTCACCCACACCCTTGACCTTTTAAGTTAAAAATTTAATGGCATCAATGCCTCATATGTAGAAGTAATCTGTTAAAATCTGGTTAAAATCGGTCCAGTAAATCCGGAGATATAAGGTGATTTAGAGGCCAACATCTTACATACACGCGCACGCGCGCGTACATTCGAACATTAACTTCCGGAAAATTTCCATCTGTTTGTTAAGTTACTTAGGTATCAAAACGTCAAGATGCAGTGTAAACCGTATTTCCCAACCGATTAAAATACATTGGACCGATTAAAATACTTTTCCTTCTAGAGATTTAGCTCTGATGTATCGCTAAGTAGACGGGAAAGTAAAAAAAAAAAAATCATTAAATTTAAATTTATTTTAATCTCTACAGTTTAGCGTATTTTTTTATTATTAAAGATTTGTTTTTTAACAAACCAGTATTCCTATTATACATTTTAATCTGACAGTTGATTGATTTCTTTCAAATTAATTTCATTTTTTGAATAAGCTCAGTTATTTCTGTCATTAATAATAACAACCAAAGAATTAAATAACATGACTGACATCACCTCGAAAAAATGTCATAAAGTCTTTTCTTTCTTTTATACACTAAATTGAAACCACCAAAATAAATATTAGAAATTATTTTATCTACTCGTATAAAGTCTAAATTTAAATGTTTTACTTTACCGTAGATTGCAGCAGCATGATTTAAATAATAAAATACATCTTTGTATTTATATATATATATATATATATATATATATATATATAAATAATTTCTTCTGTCCGTGTGTATGTGACTGAACTCCTCCTAAACGGTTGGACTGATTTTGATGAAATTTTGTGTGTGCGATTAAGTTGATTCGAGAATGGTTCAGATTCAAAATTTGATCCGATAGAACATTTTTTTTTAATTAACTTATTTATTTATGTGTTGTTTATCTTTGGATGGTTATGGTTCACTATTGGATCCGGTAGGCAGCGCTGCGATCACCTTTTAGAAATATTTTTTTAATTTTTGGCATATCAAAAATGGGGTGTTGCAATCAGATTCTAGTTTTATTTTTTTATTTTGTTGCTTTTTTGCATATCAGTTACTTGCGTCGTAGCTTAGTGTTGTTATTACATTAAAATTATTATGTACTAGAATTACGCGCTTATTCAGAATATTATATTATATTATATTATATTATATTATATTATATTATTATTTATTAAAATAACGTTTTAAAATGTAATTACAAAATATACATTCTGCAAATTTGTAAGGTGCAGTACTGACGTGAGTATTTTACATGATTTTTCATGAATTTTAATGATGTATACACGTGCATTCAATAACAATCAACTTAACCTACAAATTTAAATTGTCAGTTCTCATTTGATTCTATGCAACTTATGAAGTATTGAACGACTTTTTGAAAATAAAAATGTAAGTTTGTAAAATAAATTATAACATTTATAAAATTAAAATATAAGTCACTTAATAATTATAGTTTAAAGTATATTTAAAAAATTGAAGTTACAATTTTTGTAGCCGATTCATTTTATAAAAATTTTCTAAAATTGTTTTTAAATTACAATTATCTAAAATTTGGTAAAATAGTGTTAAAATAAAGAATGAGAAAATAAACAGTGATAAAAAATGATAAAAATTTCTACTAAAATTTTAACTACGTTGCTTTTTTTTACAGTGCTTTAATTTTTTTATTAAGAGATTAATTAAGCTATCACATGGTTATTAAACTTGAAAATTACTAAATAAAAAAAAAATGTAGGAGGTACTTTTTTAGAATGAGCTTAAGCGAAAGATAACAGTAATGTAGATGAAAACTTATTAATTACACTAATTTAACTAATAAATTACACTAATTAATTATACGACGTTTCAATTTTTTAATTAAATTTTTATCAGACATCTCAATATTTATTGAAAATAAATATTAATTAATCAATAAACCCATTACAATAATACAACAACCACAAACTGATAACAATCATACTAATAGTAACATTAATAAAATTTCGTCCACATTCCTACTAATTTTAACTTATAATTTTACCTTTTCATATGTATAAAATTTACGTACGTACTACGTATGTATATCGCATAACTCAAAAACGATTAACCGTAAGATGTTGAAATTTTGGATTTATGACTGCTGTAACATCTAGTTGTGCACCTCTTCTTTTGATTGCAAACGACTGGACCAAAAGTGTCCAAAAAAAGCCGAAAATCCCCAAAAAATTGGATTTTGGACTTCATTGAGAGTTTTTCAACGAAACATCATAAGTGGTACTTTTCATTGGTTCCAGTTATAGTCAAATAAAATTTTAATTAATGAAATATTTGGATCTTATAAGGGGAAGGCACATCGGTACGAATCAGACTTCATCTCCTTTTCTTTTTAATTTAATTATATTGATTTATTAATAATTATTAACAACAGATTGTAAAAAAAAGTACGATAAATAATAATTCCATAATAACAATAAAAAAAATTTAAAAAATTAGAAGTTATTAATGAAATATAAATAAATTAGGATAATTGTAAATGCCAACAATATACTGCTTATTGTACAGAATACAATTAATTACAATATAATACAATAGTACACAATATTATACAGTTGTTGGTAAAGTTTTTATCATATTTTTCTTCATTTTAATTTTTTTGGTATTGTAATGTGTTTGTTATTTAATGACAATATTATTTATGAAAGATATAAAATATATTGAACTGCTCCTGTATTTGCCTGGATGCATCCTGATACATCCACGGTTTCTCTTGAGAAACAGTGATAAAATCTTGATAACAACACCACCATAAAATACTTAATCCTCCTTACGTTATAAAACGGTAAGAAAAATGCAAAAAGCAAGAAAACTGTAATAATTCGAGACCTAACAGATCTACTGGGATGGCAACGGCCTAAAACCCTCGAATAATCAAGACATAGCTAATGAGGTCTCACCCAACATTTTTCCTCAACTCCGAGTCGAGATAAGAGCGAACACTGGTTTTTCCTATATTATGTCATGGTAAGAAAAACGCTGAAATGCTGGCCGCGAAGCGGTTTGGGGGGCGCAGCCCCCTAGTTTACAATATATTCAATAATTAATTGAACAAAAAAAATAATATTACATGTTTCAATGAATTATTTAATAGATGACAATTATTTACTTTATCTACACCTCTATTCAGTTAAGTCTTATTGGATTAATTTTTCCTTAAATTTCGACTTGGAATAGAAAATGGCACTAAGTTTTAACAATTACCAGAACTTGTGAATAGTCTGATTCCATAATAGTATTAGTTAGTTGTAGATTTCCTCTTATGAGCCACGAATTACTCTAAAAATTAACAACCCTTTCTAAGGAAAGCAAACATCCCGCTTTAAACTTAGTAAGATGAATGAGGAACGAAGTGGTGTTTCGTTTTCTTATTAACAGAACTTAATATATTGATGTATATCAATATGTCAAGCCTTCTGATACGAAGGTGATATTTAGCCCTAAAAGTGTAATAAAAATGTATAATAAAGTAAAACTTGTAGTAATCCATTCTCCATTTATTGTTACTTTTAATACTGAATTTTTTTCATTTTTCAAACCACGCTACACGCTTTATGAAGACTTTTAAAAATATATTAAAAATAAATTTCATAAATAATTTTTAGTAATATTTACATTTCACTAACATCTTATGAAAAAAATGTTATAAAATTTTTGTTACAAATGCCTGTAGTTATTGCATGCAAATCCAATAAAAGTTTCATAATAGTGAAATTAAGTGAACTATATATAAATTATCTCTCATGTTATACACTAACTAAATTTTCACAGATGTTTGAAGAAATAACTACAACCATAAAAAAATATTATTATTATTATTTAGAGGTTCAGTAAACTAAAACTGGATTGATAAAAGTAATAAATGCGGTTTGACCGATCTAATCAAATGCTATATAATGTCTAGTAAATGAGATGTCTGTTAGCTTGGGTCATAATTAACAGACACAGACAACATAGGCTTGTACGAAAATAGAATTTCCGAAAGCAAATATATTATATGAATGAAAAATTATACACCAACGTCAGGTGGAATATATTTTAGTTTTTTATCAAACTACATCCTAGCAGCTAGCAGGATACAAAAATATATTACAATTTTTCTTGTGTTTTGCTCTTGTTTATTATCCATGCTTAGTAATTTTTTCGTGACCTCTGTTTCATTAGAACATTGTTTTACAAACCTTAATTAAAAATACGATTTAAAATATTAAAACTGTAGAGATGTATGTTTGCTATCACAGTCAGTGATATAAAACTAGATTTAAACACCAGTATAAACAAAAAAATAAATAAAAAATAATAATTTTCAGATTTTATAAAATAGAGTTGTATAATACACGTATAACGATACAAACATTTAATCATACAATATATATATACACACACACACATTCACAATTTTTTCTTTTAGGTTAATGCAATACACAGAATGTTTTTAAAATGGTGGCCTGGCTAAACTTTTACGGATCTACCTGTAAAACTAAACAAAAAGTATCCTTAGGAAAAATTACAATTTCTCCTTGGTTCTCCCCGTGTCCTCCATTTTGTTATTTTAATATAATAGTTTAATATCTCAAATTCGGATAGACGAATCACATTAATATTTGGAAAACGTCTTTGTAATAAAGTTTTAAAATTAGCAAAATATCAGGACTTAAAATCACAAATTACAAAATAGCGGCCTGTTTATTTTTCAATCCGTTACATCACCATAAATATAAGTTTTATCAAAATTTATGTTTTTTGTTAAAATATTAATCCTTTTATGTTGAACAATTCACATTTTATTTTTTAAAATCGGTTAGCAAATAGTCGAGATATGGCGGAAAATTGATCTTTTAATTTTGTGTCGTAATTATCTATTATTTGTCTATTATTGTGAGAAAATTATTACTTAATTTGATACTAATTTACAATACTAGAATTAACAATAAATTAAAACAAATAATATTTCATAGAATTGAATGTAAAGTGGAGGACATGAAAACAAACATTATTACAACAATTTTTTGCCATAACTCGGCTATTTGTTAACTGATTTTCAAAAATAAAATGTCTGTTCAAAGTAAACGGCTTAATATTTTAGCAAATAACATTAACTTTGATAAAACTTATATTTACGGATATGTAACGGATTGAAAAATAAACACGGCCGCAATTTTGTAATTTGCGAAGGTATTAAGTCCTGATTTTTTACTAATTTTAAAAGTTTATTACAAATACGCTTACCAAATATTAATGTAATTCCTGTATCCGAAGAGATATAAATTTTTATATAAAAATAACAAAATGGCGGACAAGGGATGAACGAAGAAAAAATAACCATTTTTTTTAAGCATATGACTTGTTTATTTTACAAGTAGAATCCGAAAAAGAATAGCCAGCCCGCTGATTTAGAACATTCTATATAACGGATCAATAGGTCGAACTTCGTACAATGATAGATATAATTGGCAATTAGAACCTCGTAACTTATCTCAGAAAATTATTATAAACTACTAGACCCGACAATGCTTTGCTACTGCTAAAAAAGAGTGTATAGACACTACTACACATAACAAACATCTCATCCCAGGCTAACAATTAAATGGAATTACGGTAACATGTTAACACTCCGGAGACATATAATAATAAATTGTAAAATGTTTTCAGAGAAATCGGTTAAGTAGTTTTTTAGTTATTAGGGCACATACAAAACGAAAATTGTCTTTTATTTTAATAGATTTTGTATACGGTTTGATTAAGATCTGTTTTTTTTCTTTTTTAAAATATATATGGAATAAATATATGTTAATTTAATAAAGAAAAAATATCTCCACGAAGAAAATTCCTTCAAAATAAATATTTTTCTTCATTTATGATCGTCAGCAAATTTTCAGTCTTTTAGCATAAAAGATTCAGAATTTAAATAAAAGATTTTTTTCCGAAATACTTAATGAATTATTAGTTTAAACATAATTACATTATATGTATTTCACAATTTACACAGTTGTTTTGATTCTTTAGATATGAATAAGTGAAAAAAAAAACTTTAGTATAAATTTTCGTTCACAGTACCCTTTTTTTTTTACTCTGAAAACTACTCCCGCGGCAGTTTCCTTAACAAGTTAAGTATAAGTCAAGCAACTTTTCGAACATTTAAACTCTTAATTAGAATTAAAAAATGTATTTTTAAAATTTTTATATTCGATTGTGTTTAGGCATCAGATGTATAAAATAGACTTTCATAAAAATATTTATAGTTTAAAAAATAAATAAGGAGATAAAATATTTTTATTCGTTCATAAAACTTAATAATTTAAAACATAAATTCAAGTTGTAATACCAACTGCTTAAATTATGAAGTAATCTCTGGATACTAATCTGACATTTTCCTTCTCAATTTATTTGCCCGGTATCAAATGCTCTATACACTACATTAGTTACCTTTCCTTTCTCAAAACAAGAACCTACACTCTCACATTCAAATCAATGGAAAACTTGAGTCTGTAATCCTTAGTTATTTAAATTTTCTTCTATATTTTTATTTGATTTCTTTATTTTTTTTATTTTCTACAACTACAGAATAACGAACCAAAAAAAAAAAATTGCACAGAATTCTGATCTCCAAAAAGTCATTTCTTAAGACATTAATCAATTATGATAATAAAGATTTCTGTCCCGAGTATAATATATTCAATCCGCGCATAATTACATACCCTACATTAACGAGTTAAAAATCTATTAAATTCTCGCTTAAGAAAGACCCTTAATGACGCGTAGTAAAATATCGTACCGCTTCCACTTCATCATTTCACTTCCTTTTTAACATAAAATTGACTGCTTATGAAGATTTTTTTACCCTGATTGCAAGTTTCTAAAATCAGGATTCACTTCCACATGAGGAAAGGTAAGTATACCAATAGTTACTAACCAATATGTATACTTACCGACCTATATTTCGATTTTGAGCTTTTAATATTATAATTTTTTGTTTAAGATAAAGTGGAATTCCATTTAAGATAAAAATTTGAATAAAATAGACAGAATATGTATCAAATATTAAACAAATTTTTATGTAGTTTGAAATTTCCAATTGAACTAAATAAATTTTAAGTCATTCCACTGAAGAATATTTCTTGAATTAAAAAAGACAGAAAAAATAATAATAGCCTATAATGTCATTACAGAAAACACACCGATCTTGAAATATTTTTAGTAAAAAAAGGTTCTGTATAAAAAACATTCCGATGATTTTATGAAACGTAAATTTTTTAACGTAAATTTCCTCTTAAATTCTATTAAAAAAATAAAAAACTCTTACTTCCCCGTCAAGATGGCACGCTATACAGAGCTACAGCTCTAGAAGGGAAAGTATTGTAATCGGTCAAATTTGGGGATATGAGGTTTTCACCGGATCTTAAAGTTTTGTCATCTAAGGAACCCAAAAAAACGGATGGAAATTTTCCGGATATTAATTAATGTTCGTATGTACGTGTGTTCGGTGTTGGCCTCTAAATCACCTTATATGTCCAGAACTACTGGACCGATTTTTTTTTTCATCAAACTTGGTCAGATTACTTCTATATATGGGGCATTACTGGCATTAAATAGTCAAATAAAAAATGTCGAGGGGATGAGGGTGTAGAACAAAGTCACTCCCATTATCTCGAGATCTCGCATATTTAGATCATATTTTTCTTAGACGCATTTGTTACCATTTAAAAAATAACAACAAATAAATCTTTGCAAAATCAAACCCTAAAAAGAGGCTGTTGTAATCGTCTGCTACGTTGTGACATCACAGGTGAGCGGTAGAATTAAATAATATTTAAAGTGTAAAAGAGTAACTCGGTGTGGCCAAACCTTTAACTCGATCAACCGATTGACTCAGTACCTAGTGCATTAAGCCTCGCGGCTACAACAGCTGCAAACGCAAAATTTGTTCTATGTAAGTTGTGAAATTAATTAGATTAATTAGTGCCGACCGTCGCCGCTAGTACCGCCACACCCGCGCGAATTAAATACGGTATGCGCACACGCTTGAGTTAGAATCATTGAATTAAATAAACAAAAGAATATTATATTTAAATAAAATGATAAATATTTTAAATTGTGTGTTTAAGCCGAGCATCATAAACATCCTACAGTTGTCAGCTTTTTTCTCTACAGATAATTAAAAATTATAATTAATAAATTGATTGATACGTATGCTAAATAATGAATTAAAAATTTTAGTATTATATTAAAATTGTTCATAAATTAACACCAAATGAAAACTTTCCCACGTATTCCAAATTAATTAATTAATTTTTCATAATATTGGTCGCCTAAGCGAAGCGAAAACTTTTTAATAGCTACACCATCTGAAGTATCATATTCATGTCGCTTTCGAATGGAAATACGAATTGAATATAACTTTGAACGGCCATCTTAAGGCAGTAATTTTACGGGATGAATAGCGTATCTCAAAAAAAATTAGCCACCACATTAAAACATAACACAATATCTTACCCGTTTGGTCGTTTTCGAATAAGTTTTATCTTCAAAAAATTGTTCATGTTAGTTTTCTAAGCTAAGGGTGTTTAGTTTTTATGCTTTTTTAGTTGAAGAATTGATAACCGATTTAAATAAAACAAGAGACAAGTTAAAGAAAACAAACTGCTAAAAAACCATTGCATTGTACAGAGTGATTTTTTAGTCCTGTTACCCAACTGTTAATGTCTGGTATTTTTATTTTTTTCTAAGAAAGGGAAATTTTGTGGCACGAAGTTGGTAGCGCTACTCAACCGGTATAGATACGGCAGTGCGAGTTGATTCTCCTTGAGCTGTGTAAATTTTTTTGCCGTTTCCGGTCGTGTTACAAACAGAATGTCTTTTACCATAGAACAACGAGTTTTCATTCTTGAACAATATTTTGCTATGAAATCGTACGCGAGTGTAAAAGAATCATTTCAAATTAAATTTATTGGTGTTGTTCCTCAGCCAGAAAAAATGTCAATTTCTAGGCTAGCAAACCGATTTCGAGAGACTGGTAATGTTTGCGACAGAAAACGTAGCGGTCGACCAACTCGCTTGAGAGATAACGTTTTAGAAAATGGTTTAGGTCTCTCGTAAACGATAACGGAATCGAATTTTTAAACATAGTGTTCTTTAGCGATGAAGCTTGGATCCATCTCGACGGTTATGCGAACAGTCAAAACTGTCGAATTTGGACGGTTGAAAATCCTAACGCTTTACAGACAAATCTTTGCATCCTGAAAAAATTGGTGTGTGTAGTGCGATATCTCGTCATTGTAAGTCGGACCCATATTCTTCGAACAGACAGTAAATGGTGAAGTATACAGGAATATTGTGCGCCAATTTGTGTCCCTCCTGGAACCTCAAGAACGGTATTGCTGGTTTCAGCAACACGGCGTTACATGCCACAAGTCTCCAGAAACCGTGGATTTTCTGCAAGAGTTCTTTGATGATCGAATAATAAGGAAGGGCTTATGGCCTCCCAGGTTCCCAGACCTCACATCTCCTACTCTCACACTATTGATGAACTTAAAGTCAATATTACAGATTTAATCACGAATATTTCCAATACAACTCTTAAATAGGTTTCTGCTAATATGCTGAAAAGTCCGTGCGTGTATAACCGCAAGGGGTGGGCATTTTGAGCATATTCTTTAACAATTATGTAATAGCTTTTTATTAAATCTCTTTTGTAAGTAACAAATACACTTTTTTATTCCACCTAAATTTCTCTTTCTTAAATTACATTTAAAATTGGGTAACAAGACTAAAAAATCATTCTGTATAATCTTTACTCAAATATTTAAATTTAAAACATTCTTACTCAATTGTTTAAACATCCTTAGCTTTAGCAGGTATTGTGAAGAAGATAAATGTTTTTCAGTTACCGTCGTCTTTTGGTAATTTTAATATTATTGAATTAACATCATAACTGAAGGAAAATGTTAATTCAAAACATGGAATTTTGTTTAGCATTCTAAATTTAAAAAAAGATTGTTCCGTTTTTTTTTTAATTTCAATAAAAGAAAACTAATTATTATTAATAATAACTCACAAATTTATATTTTATGAATGTTTTATGTTCGTAAGAATTAATTAATAAGAACTATCGTGTGAAATATCATTTAAATCGGTATAAATATAATTATTATTATAATTTGCTGAAAGACGTCTTTTTTGTAGTCACTAAATCTATCTAGATAAAGTTTCACATTAATTTCTATAACAGATGTAGTTTTGTAAACAGTAAATTCATATGCTATGCAGCGTTGTAAGTCCATTTCTGAGAACATCAGTTAATTTTTGTTCTGGTTTATTTCCATCGTGATTTTGTATTATACTAGCAAATACCCGGTATGAATTTTGAAAATCGAAAAATTTGTTGCGAAGACATTACATTTCCGAATAACCGTGATCCGTAAGAACAAGAGTATACCAGATGCAAGCGAAAATTAACCTTCAACCTAGTTACAAACACCCCCCCGTTTGAATTTAAAAAATCGGATAATAGTTTGCAGAGATATTATAAAGGAACCCCATTTCACCTCCCCAAACAGCGCTTACCAGTTGATGGTGATGATTGGTCTAACCTCGCACGAGGTGCTAGCATCATCTCTAGCCTCACATGCAGTCCCCACGGGAGGCCCATTATTATTAAATGGAATTTTTTTTATAAATTTATTTTTTTTTTATACACATCAATTTTTTTTATACACCCACACATACAAAAACACGCATATTTTTGTAGCATATGACAGTCGCACCAATGTAAGGATTCCAAAACGGAGTCATACATCTAAATCGGTTCAGCCGTTGAGCTGCATAAACGTATAAACTGTATATATATATATATATATATATATATATATATATATACATACATACATACATACATACATACACCGTAAATACATTACACTCTGTTTTCGACAGTCATGTAAAAAAATGTTTGTTATTAATATTTTCATACACATTTAAAAAAAAAAGGTTTAATTAAAATATCATTTTCAGATCATTTAAGTTCAACGCCCCGTTTTTACCTATACATTTCAATGAACTATTATTCTATTTATCATAATTTTAAAATCTTATCTTAAAATATTCTGAAAATGAAGTAGTTGAAAACCTCAAACGCATTTGCATATAAAGTTGAAGGGTTAGTGAATTCACTTCAAACAACTTAACTTGAAAATTCTCTACGGCGATGAAATTTTATCTAACAACTCATTATGGAATATGTTTACTTTAACTTTTTGGTATAATTTAGTTTTGTTATTCTTGTGGAGTTTGTTAGAAATAAATTACAACAAACTTTACTGAATCTCTCATTACAGTAATTCTCTTTTAAATAAGCCTATAATCTAAATATACAGCCTACTTATTTTTATCTTGTACACGCAATAAGAATTCTTTTGATGGATTGGTATCGCTTTCTGCATTTTTATTTTCTGAAATTACTACACTAACATTTTTTTTTAATAAGAGTTCTATATTCGACCCAAAAGTTTATATACATATATATTTTTTTTTTTGTCTTCACTCATTTGACTGGTTTAATGCAGTTCTACAAGATTCCCTATCTAGTGCTACTCGTTTCATTTCAGTACCCTTACAATTTGTTCCCTAACAATTGCAACCCTAACAATTTGTTTTACATATTCAAAACGTTGCCAGCCTGCACAATTGTTTCCTTCTACCTGACCCTCTAACATTAAAGCGACTATTCGAGGATGCCTTAATATGTTGGCCTATAAGAATGTCCCTTCTTTTAAATAAATTTTTCCAAATGTTTCTTTCTACATCAGTTTGACGCAACACCTCTTCATTTGTCACTTTATCCATCCATATAATTTTTTAAATTTTCCTATAACACCGCATTTGAAAAGCTTCTAATCTTTTCTTCTCGGGTACTTCGATCGTCCAAGTTTCATTTCCATATAAAGCGACGCTCCACATATATACTTTCAAAAATCTTTTCTTTCCTGACGTTTAAATTATTTTTTGATGTAAAAAAATTATATTTCTAAAAGCTCGTTTTGGCTGTGCTATTCGGCATTTTATATCGCTCCTGCTTCATCCATCTTTAGTAATTCTACTTCCCAAATAACAAAATTCTTCTACCTCCATAATCTTTTCTCTTCCTATTTTTACATTCAGTGGTCAATCTTCGTTATTTCTACTACATTTCACTACTTTCGTTTGGTTCTTGTTTATTTTCATGCGGTAGTTCTTGCGTAGGAGTTCATCCATGCCGTTCATTGTTTTTACTCCAAGGTCCCCAGACCTCACATCTCCTGACTACTTTTTGTGGGGCTATATTAAGTCCGAGGCCTTCAAAAACAATCCTCACACTATTGATGAACTTAAAGTCAATATTACAGACTTAATCACGAATATTTCCAATACAACTCTTAAATAGGTTTCTGCTAATATGCTGAAAAGTCCGTGCGTGTATAACTGCAAGGGGTGGGCATTTGAGCATATTCTTTAACAATTATGTAATAGCTTTTTATTAAATCTCTTTTGTAAGTAACAAATACACTTTTTTATTCCACCTAAATTTCCCTTTCTTAAATTACATTTAAAATTGGGTAACAGGACTAAAAAATCACTCTGTATAAACAGTACGTTGTTTGCATTAACATTGATTATTCTTACTATTTTTTTGCACATTGTTAAAAAAAAAAACTATTAGAGAAATAAGTTTTTTGAAATTTTATAAAAATAAATTTGTATACAATGAATGTTAATGTAAACTACGTACTATTTACAGTACACAGTAAAATTTATTAAATAGTTGTTAGTTCAATTTTTGTTTCTTCATTTTTGAGTACTGTATTGTTTTTAGTATTTAATTTTTGTTTATAAGTATTTATCTAAAATTATATTTACATTTTGGAGTTAAAAAAGAAAAATAATGGTATTAGAGCACTTTCTTTTTCCTGTTTATCCTCCGGGAATTACCGATCAGGTATTACTTCAGAGGATGAATGAGAATGATATGTATGAATGTAAATGAAGTGTAGTCTTATACAGTCTCAGGTCGACCATTCCTGAGATATATGGTTAACTGAAACCCAAACACCAAAGAACACCGGTATCCACGAACTAGTATTTAAATCCGTATAAAAGTTACTGCCTTTACTACGACTTCACCACTAAGACGCATTCACCATTAGACCAACCCGGTGGGTTACTGGTGTTAGAGCTGTGTTAAAAAATCACAACTCAAGATACAAATGTTCAGGATTTTGAAGTGTTTCGTTGTAAAAGTTTTTGTCGTTGTTAGTACGCTAAATTCACGAACGTTATTTAGTTACAATTGCCAAAAACAATGAACAAAATCATGTGCAATGAAACATAAACCATGTTAACATTTTCGCGGCGGACCGTAGCCTCGCCTTTTTCCTAGTCTTATACTAAGGATAGTGTATTTGTTAGCCTTTTTTTTTAAATATTTATATTAATAAATAATATTTTTATTTTATTAATTTGATTAATTATTTTATTAGATTGATTAAAATAATTTAATAAAATTAATTTTGGTTTATAGATTTTTATTTGTATTAATATTTATTTTATGTAAGTACTAGATATGAATTTTTAAGCTCCACGTTTAAAATGCCTTTAAGATTCTGAAGATAAAATTACATAAACTTGTCTTTTATCAAAATTATAATTACTACCTAAATCATTCATAATTAAATTTTACGGAGTGAGGGATGGATGGATGATGGCAATCAGAGTAGCAGTAGTGCGATTTTCTTTTTATAGTCTTGACAGAGTTTATGTTGACAATCCCCACTCAAAACGATTTTTTTGTTTGTAGTAGATTTAGCCGAGTATAAACAGAAGTGGGCGGCAACAAAAATAAAGGATGTCAGTAGCTCTTAATCATGGATATTAATGTTTCGAAAAGAGCGGAAAATAAACAGTAACTTTTTCATGACATATGAATATTATACCAAAACGTTAGAATCTGAGCCTTATATTTGGCTCTAAAAAATGCTAATCTGCGTTGTTCTTATCAGAGAAATAAATTGTGTTAATTATTCGTAAATTTTCAATAGAATTTCTACTAATATTAAAATTATTGAACGCAAAATTCAGTAAAAAAATTTCACAAAAAATAAATGTTATTTTCAAAAAAATATTTTTCGTCTTCAGTCATTTGACTGGTTTGATGCAGCTCTCTAAGATTCTTTATCTAGTGCCAGTCGTTTCATTTAGGCATACCTACATTCATCGTACCCGTACATTCTACATCCCTAACAATTTGTTTTGCATATTCCAAACGTTGCCTGCGTGCACAATTTTTTTCTTCACCTGTCCCTCCAATATTAAAGCGAATAGTCCAGGATGCGTTAATATGTGGCATATAAGTCTGTCTCTTCTTTTAACTACACTTTTCCAAATGCTTCTTTCTTCATCAATTTGCCGCAACACTCTTCGTTTGTCACTTTATCCACCCACCTGATTTTTAACATTTTCCTATAGCACCGCATTTGTAAAAGCTTCTAATCTTTCCTTCTCAGGTGCTTTACTTTAGATCAGTGAACCTTCTTTTTACAAATATAAAATGTTTCTTTTTAGTTTATTATAAATGTTATTAATTATTTTTCGAGTGATACATAAAAATATCAATTTTATATTCACCATTAAATATAAACGAAAAATCAATCATAAATGAAGTTTCGTTTTTTACCTTTTTTAATTTCACAAATGTTGGAGAAATTTAATCCTTCAGCCAGGTCAGCTTAAAAAAGAAACTTTTTACATTATGTTAATCCTTAATATAACGTAAAATTTATCATATTTTAGTCTGTATATTAGTTGTGTCTTTGCAGATTAGTTTAAAGCATCGTAATTAGTTTTACGATGACGTAATATATTTAAGCGTATTATCATTATCATATTATAAGATTTTTTATTAACAAATGTTGCTTCATAAAAAACATAAAAATATTACTTTTTAAACTACTACCCCCAATTACGTTATTAATTTAATCTATACGAACATGGTTTTAATTTTGAAAATTATTATCCTTACCGAAAAAGATAATTATTGAAAAATGTCTGATACATAGGAAAAGGTTGGATCAAAATAAAACTGATAGAATATTATTTAAAATGGGATATTTTACAATAGTTTTTGCGCTTTTTACACAGAGGTAAATTTAACTTAGATTAGAAATGAGTTTAAAAAGGTATTTTTCTTAATTTTTTGATTAAAGTTTCAGAAGTGGAATAAAATTGTATAGTTAAAATTTATCTAATAGTAAGTGCAGAATAAATTTATGCCCCCCACAAATATTAACTGCGATTAGGAGCGAGTCAAACTTCTAACTTATCAGTAAAAAATACAGCAACACAAAAATTTCGATTTATAAAGGTTTATTACACAAAACAACGTTTTTCCACTAAATAATAATATTTAAATTTCAATGAGAAATAAAAAGAATTTTCTTCTTCACTACTACGGGTATGTAATAGATATTCTGTGAATTACAAGTAAAATAAAGATGCTTGAATTATTTTCTTTGAAATTAAATTTTCTTTAACAGTATTATTAAAAGTAGAATTAAATAAAGCTACATAAATAAAAAAAACTTCAAACAAAAAACCATAATAAAATTGTATTTTTTTACACTTAAATTTTTTAAGCCGATTTAAATTTTTTTAAGCCGACAAGACATAATCGGTATTATTAAATTTGTTGACCTCATAAAAGGAATTTAAAGAGAAATTAAAAAAAAAAACATATATTTTTTTTAGAACACTTTTAAATCGAGTTTATTTGTTTAAAAAATTCATTACAAATTTTTAATTTTGGATAAAGTATGAAAAGGCTTAAACAGATGATGTTTCTTTTAGAAAAAAAGCAATCCAGATTTTACCCAAAGAAATGAAAACTGCGTCTCGATAAAAATAAGAAAAGGAATGCAGAGAGTGTTTAAACCTCTTCAAGTTCCAGCTGTAAATTGAAAAGAAAATCGTACGTGCATACGTACTCACAAACTTTCCCTCTTCGAGGGAAAAATACGTTAGCTATAAAACTCCGTTCTAAAGACCTATATAAAAGAGAGGAAACAGCATTCGCCATTTATTAATTATTTATGCAGGTTGGTTTTGGCGAACAGTCGTACAGTGTGTATACGTATGTATGTATATTATATTTAATATTAATTTTATATATATATATATATATATATATATTATCAGAATTACAAACATAAATTACCGTTACACCGTTACCAAATCTCATAAAGATTACTCAATAGCGTTAGCATCAAACGGCAAAAACGTAAAAAAATAATTTGTTTTTTACCCATTAAAATCATACAATTCCAAAAAACCAGAAAATAATATTTAGATATTTAACTGAAGAGTATTTTCAACCCCAAATCGAGTGAATATATCGTTTTGGATAGTCGAAAATAGGGAAAATTTGCAATCACTGTCTGAGATTTTATACCTTTCTTCACTCCTTTCAAGGTCGAATTTCGAAAAAACTAGAAATTGGTTTTTAGATATTTCACATGAAGATAACACATAAAAAAAAAAAAATCAAGTTGATATTTTCATTTTTATTGAGAAATTAAAAAAATAGCTCGGTATAAAAAAATTCAAAGATCCATTTCAATCTTTTAAACTAGGCATTTCAAAACCTAGAAACTTTTTTAGATATTTACATGAAGAATACACACAATAAAAATCAAGTTATCTTTATTTGATACCGAGAAATTAAAAAAAAGAATAAATTTCTTGTTACTACATTTTAATCCTTAAAAGTAGGGATTTCAAGAAATTTAAATTCAAACAAAGAGTTTTCAATAATAGTATCTTTTGATTTTTCATTCATAAATCTCTATGTTTTTGTAGTTTAAAATATTCAAAACAATTTATCATTATAGAATAATTTATGTGAAACGCATGACTTTAAAATTAAGGAAATAATATTTATAAAAGTTAGTAATTTTTATAAAAAAATATTAAATCGATTTTCATGGAGATTTTTGTGTACACTAATGCTTTTGTATCTATAAATATAGCAGTCGTATTCCTAAAGGTAAGCTACTTATACAATGAATTTAAAATGAATATATTCATAAGGTAAGATGCATGAAAGATTTATTTCATAAGTTAGAAGACCTGATAACACGCCACTTCATTCTTCCAATATTCATTGCTAGCTCTTTACACATGAAAGCACGGTGCATAATTGAATCTAGTTCTCTACCGATCGACTGCACGTGAAAGTTTTTCAAGGTATAAACAATTTTTTAATATAACTAATGCTTACTGACTGTTTATTGAATGTAGATACAAAACTATGGTAGAAATAGTAGAGTAAGAACCATATCCTTGGTAAAAAAAAAATTGGCTAAATGTTTGAATTTAAAATAATAAATGAATATGTTTTTTTTTTTTATAATGATTGTACATTTATTTCCTTTCCTCGACCCAGAATTTATTTCATAATTTTAGAATTGTTGTTCATTAAATTTATATAAAGTACATCTAGGACCACCTGCCTAAGCCGTCATTTGAAGTATAATTTTCATTTTCAGTTCAATCAGTTTTCAGTATATCTTTTTATTTTTATAATCAAATAGTCGCGTGGTTATAGAAATAGAAATATAGAAAATATATTTAAAATCCACAAATTGAAATATTTCAACCGCTAAAATTTTATATCAAATTTTCTCAAAACAATCTAAATTTAAATTAAATTCAGATTTAAATTACATTTTCTCTTGGGTGATAGTGTAAACCCATCCAAATTCATATTTAAAATACCAGTAAATATTTGTTTATTGTTGAAATTATAGCCCGGTAAGATACGATATTTTTAAAATAGTAATTAAAAATGTTTAAACATAAATCGTAAATAGTCTGATTTATGGCAATGATAGAAATATTTTAAAATAATTTTACGGATCGCCTGTTTCTGTTTTAGGTATTGAATGAAGATACTGCATTATAACTTATTTTCCCACGGATAACACACTTAATTTGTTCCTATACATTATCACGTATAAAAATTTAATATAAAAATAGACTAAACAAAGTTACTCTCTCTTAGAGTAATTATTATTCCGGTCCCGGTTTAAACACGTTCCTTGATTTTATGAAACTTTACATCAAATTTACTTGTTATTAGAGGGAACGACGAAGGTGTAAACAGAATTCAAAAACAATTTTCTATTTCAAAATGCTAGCTGCTGCCTTACCTTAGATGAGATAATGGTGAGGTGCCGTGGAGGGGAAGTATCGATCGTTAAATCACCAATGGTTCATTCCTCCATTCCAGACTTAACATCTCCATTCTGTCTCATACACGTTAAGCGTTATACTTCATGTTTTCACATTTTTCTCCGTCTTTAAGCTTAAAATTTCTCCTCCTGTACGTTCTGTTCCTACTGTAAAAGTTATACCTTTCTCAGTATACACTCAAATAATTAATTTTTCATCGGTTTCCGATAAACTTATTTTTTATTATTTTTACTCTGACGTTTATACAGAAAAAAATTAAAATTTTTACTTCCCTGTAAGAAGTAAAAGAAATATTGTGATCGCGAAAATTTCGGTTTTCAGATTTCAACGGAAATATCCATTTTGACCATCCCTGAATCCATTTTTACTAGTTTCAGCGTGTCGTCTGTACGTACGTATGTGTGTATGTATCTCGCATAACTCAAAAAAGATTAGCTGTAGGATGTTGAAATTTTGGCTTTAGGACTGTTTTAACATCTAGTTGTGCACCTCCCCTACTGACTGCAATCGACTGGACCAAAAGTGTCCAGAAAAGCCCAAAATCCAAAAATTTGAATTTCTGACTTTTTCTTAACTGTAGTAATAAGCCCTCATTGAGAACTTTTCAGCGATATATCATAAGTGGTACTTATTTTCATTGGTTCCAGAGTTATAGCCAAATACAAGTTTAATTAATAAAATATTTGTTCTTACAAGGGGAAGGCACATCGGTTCGAATCAGACTTCACTTCATTTTTTCTTTTTAGTTAACTTTTATTTTTTATTTAACTATATTGGTTTCTTAATATTTATTAACCTCTAATTGAAAAAAAAAAATAAGAAAAAAGATCGGAAGTTATTACTGAAATAAGATTTTATATACTTTTCATTTTAATTCAAAATTTTTATAGAGGTTAATAATTATTAATAAATCAATACATTTAAATTAAAAAAAAAAAAGTTCAAAATAATATATATATATATATATATATATATATATATATATATATATATATATGAAGTCGGATTCGAACCGATGTGTGTATGGTTACGGATCCGACACATTCTGACTTACACCAGATAACTACTTGAGCGACGTGAAACAAAATTAATATATAAACTAATATAAAAAGCTGATATGGACACCACAAAAAATGTTACGCAATGTGGTATACACCACAATGCAATTGTGAAACTGTCCACTTTATAAAGAATTGGAGGATCATATCTCACTTTCAAATGAAATAAGTTTAAATGAAGTGCAGTAAAAAATGTGTATATGTAATTAATAGGCGTACAAAGAAGTAATGTGGTGTCCACACCAGATTTTTTTAAATATAAAAAAGAAGGTGTGGTTTATAGTTAAAATAACACATGTTAAAGTAGTCATGAGTTACTGATGTCCGGTATTCGTGGAAACAATACTAATATTGCTAACAAAATAAAATTTATTTTGGTGCTATGTAAATGTTCCATCATCAATTGTAATCGAAATTTTTGTTTATAATTCTAATTTAATTTTCATTTTACTCACTCGATTTCGTTGCAGATTTCAATTTGCTAAGTTCATTACAAAAATAAACGAGATGTATTGCTCAGTTTTTATTATACTTCCATACAGAGTATGAACTGAACGAATATATAAATGAACAGAATGAAAGTGTCATTTGTGAAACAGGATATCAGCCCAGCATAATGATATGTAAAATGCAGATCGGTGAAAAATTCAATGGAAAAGAATCTCTATTTTTTGGCAAGGGCGGTTTTATTCTTGAGAATGAACTATGGCATTTTTGTGACTGACTTATACCTTATATCAGTTCACTTATTTTAACTGATAGCGGTACCCAATTTACACGTTCTTTTCTTTTATATAAAGATACAGCTTAACTTTAAACAGAAAAAAACTTGGTAATCAATATGTAAAAACCATCTGATAAACAGTTTTTGTGATATTTGGAATCATTTTTATATTTTACTGAATTTTATAACATATACTTTTTAAAAAATTAATGATCTTGATAACAAATTTAACCGCTCAGAGAAAAACAGAATAGTTGGTGTAACTGATAGAATAAATAGAACTACAGTTTTTTTTTTTCACATGAATGTGTTAATAAAGAAACAATATAAATACCAATAATAAATATGAGCAAAAATATAAATCAATACAAAATATTATTACATCTTGTAATCAAAGGCTCGTAAACTTAACGTAAACAAAGAGAATATATGTAAGTTATTATGCAGGTTTAAATTTATAAATGCAGAAACGATTATTATGATGTTGACCGAAATGCCGAGACAAATATTCTGTGGCTGGAATCCATCTATTTGGAAACGTTTGATGATATTCTCGCTGTGCAATTTGTGCATTTCCATTGCTGAACACATAAATAGAAATGATGTCTGCGTATCCTTCTTTTTTTTTCGTAGGGGGAGGAAAAAGCTCTGCCAGGCCCGTTCTGACGGCAACTGCGGGTTTCTCGCCCGCTAAAAAACCTCCCCCTCTAGTCATGCAGGGGCCAGATCTCATACACATGGTATGTACACAGCCCCTGCGTAATCACCCGGGCGCTTTTGTCCCCGACATTTGTATCGGTAGCATCCTGACAAGAGACTAAAGATGATTGTGTCAAGTTGTCAAGTGTAGAGAGTCTAAAATACGTCATCTGGTAAAGCCCATCAAGAAACGGAGGGGGTAGTGTGGCGATCGGTATAGTCATAAGGAGAGTGACTTATCCTACGAGGTTCAGGAAGTTCAAATTCAATGCTAAACACTTAATTGTTGGAATCAGCTGTTAGTATTGCCAACTTATAAATTATTTCATATAAAGTTAGATAAAATTAATTTTTAGTCATTTTTAAAGATGCCTAATAAATTATCTTATTAATTTGTTTTGTTACATTTTGTTTTTTATTGCTTATAAAATTTTAGATTAACTCCGAATTTTTTGATATGTTTTGTTTTTAATGAACTGCAAAATTGTTAAGTTTGTATTTAGTTTCTGTGGACTTTATTAATACCATTTTATCAAAATCAAATTCTCTACAATTTTGGTTTAAAACGTTTACGCACACACTCTTTCCTCAGTGTCTAATGATGATGACTGTATAATAATCGAAATTACTAAGCTTTGAATTTTAGATAAAATGTTTTGTCTACAGTTTTGCGTTTTTTCTTGTTTTCAATTTATTTTATCATTCGTTCAACATAACTCTTTATTATTAGTAAAAAATATTTTTTTTTATTAGATAAAATATGAACGTATATCATTTATGTTTATTTTAGAGACAAGAAATAAGTTTGAAAAATAAATGAGACGCAGGTGGAAAAAGTAAGTCGATGTCATTTAATCCAAAAGGCAATGTCACAAGAGCTGTTGATCAGCTAGCTACATATGCAGTTTATCACATGAGTTGTACTCCATCTAAAAAAAACAAAAAAATAACACCTGTTCCACCTTTTTAAGTGTGAAAATTATTTTTCCATCAATCTAGCAACCGCATTAAAATAGTAACTCTTAAATTATTAAGTATGTACACATACACATTCATATATATATAAATTACGTATATATATTTAAATAAAATAAAATTCAAGTTCAATTTTATAATATATTACAACCAATAAAACAATATAAGTTTTACTTTACAATTTACTCTTCTAAACTATTAATGTCGAATTCAGTGTGGGTGTAAAAATATTGACTTTACTACCCAATTTATTATGCGTTATTTATTATCTAACCTTGAAGCTGTCAGTTTTTCTTTAAAAGATTTTCTAGCTTTATAAAAAACAAAACTTTCTTTAATAAATATTTCAATTTACGATACAATTTTTCAGGAATTTTAAACTCCTTAAACGTTATTTATAAACGTCAATTTTCATATAATAATGCACCAACAAATATATCCTAAAATAAATAAAAAATTTAATTAGAGAAAACAATTTTAAAAAGACCCCTGATCAATATGTTCAAACAACCGATATGAAATTGTTTTACGTATCCAGTATTTCGGGATAGAGGTACTTTTTTTTAAAAAAGGAATTCTGTTATTTACTGTATATAGTATTATCGTCAATTGCAACAGGAGAGCTAAAAACAAATAAAAAATTGATTTTTCATGTGCATAGTAATTATCTTCTCAACTCATACCAATGCCCTAGTATTGAGAGAGTCTTTCATAAAAATCTTGAATTAATAGTGGATAATAATTTAATATGGTATAGAAAATTAGGTTTTAACGCACAAACTCAAAATTGTGGCAAGTAACTTCTATACGGATTCAGCAAACATATATTTACACTGGACTTATACAATTAATTGTGCAATGCAATATTGTAATTTTGGGTTGTTCATTTAGGATTAAATAATATATATCCTACCAAATTAAATAATAAAAGTAGTTATAAGTATTTCTATTACTTAAACGACATTATTTTTTTTTATACAATTTTATGTGTTTACAGTACGATAGTTAATTATTAAAAATTCATTTTTTATATTATAAAATACAATTCCAGTTTTACACCGGTTTCTAGTAAATGTGTTCAGAAATACCACAATCCATTATTACTTAAATTTTCATAGTAATCGAACTCTATTTTTCTACGAAATAACGATCACCGCAAAAAGATTGAAATAAATATCTTCAAACCAATCGAGACAATAAGATGTTTTGTTTAAAACTCTTCCATCAATTTCGGCTGAAAAAAGCAAATGGAACAACAGAAAAACTTCCTATTTAAAACGAAAAGTAACCATCGAAATCCGTCCATTTGGCCAAGAATTAAGCCTGCAATGTAAATGAAAAAATAAAATTACAGATGCAATTGAAAGCTCCCTCTTTTTATTAAAAATATTTTTTCTTTTTCTGTAATTTGTATTCTCTTCAATTTTCTTTCCTTTTTTAACAGTGCTTGTTATTCAGATCTAACTGAATTATACATTTTGCAAAATGTTATTGTTTTAATAAAACATATATATATATATATATATGTTCATAAAAATATGATAAATAAAGAAAAATATTAAATATTTTAATTTAATTCCGAAAGTCGCTGTGCGGGATAGTTTAAAATTATGTGGTGCAAACTGTTCGTTCGGCGTTAGGTTGGTTGCCCTGCGAGTTCGTTTGACATTGCTCACTAATATGCCAAGACGTCAGTTATAGAGTTTGCTTTGTTTTATTTTGCGCTGTTTTGTTTATCGAAACCAATAATTGCGAGAAACGTAATGCTTTTATCGACAGAGGAAGGTATTTTTCTCGGTGAACATGTCTATCGTAAAGGCGACAGGTATAGTGATTTAATGAAGCACGAGTTCTCTGAAAAGTCCCCAAATACGCCTGTTCCTCACCAAAATACAGTTTCAATTCTTATCGAAAAATTTCGGGCAACAGGCTCTGTTGAAGACGCTGATCGAAACGGAAGACCACCTAAACTAAACGAACAGAAGCTGCTTAATATTCGGGTGCTATGGCCAAAAGCTAATACATTACTTAGCACAGCAGACAGATATCGGAGTTGCTACCGTACAAAAAGATGTAAGAAAAGAACTGAAAAAATGTGTATTCAAGAACTGAAACCTGCAGATCATGCGAAAAGACTAAATTATTGTCAACGGTTTAAACATTTTTTATTGATCAAAACTGTGGTTATCTTCGACATTACGTATTTTACAGATGAAGCGTGGTTTCATCTGGAAAGATATATTGATTCACAAAATATACAACCGCAGTCGATAACTAACCCCATGAATTACACGAACAATCTTTAAACAAAGCGAAAATGGAATCTGGTTTAGTGCCCAATAGAATGCCCAATGTGGGTCCATCTTTGTTAAGGTTACAGTTGATAGTGATCGTTATTACGCGGTTTTAATAAACTTCATTAGTCAATAATTAACAGAAGTGGAAATCAATCACGGTTGGTTCCACCAAGATGGCGCCACAGCGGGCACAGCTAACAGGTTAATTACTTTCTTACGAAATATCTTTGGCGAACGTATAATTTTGAGGGATTTTTAACCTGTACGATTGCCCGATCTGACTCCCCCAGATTACTTTCTATGTAGAGAAGCGAAAAAAGTAGCGTATCACAATAAACCACTCATGATTGACAAACTAAAAACCGCAATACCGGCATACGTATGAGACATTCCAGTACATCAGCTGGTTAAGTAATAATTAAAAACGTTTTGTCCATAATTCGAGACCACAACTACTTTCCGAAATCAGTTACACCAACTGAATTTTTGTATACGTAAATTTCTGCGTATTTATTTATTAATTTTTTTAATATGTTATTTGGTTTCAATTTTTCTCTATTGATTTTTAAAAGAGGAAAGCTTGCAAAACATATCAGTATCAGTATATATGTATAGATATAATTTATTTATTAAGTAGGTCTAATGTATGTTATAATTATTTTTAATCGCTAACGTAAAACAATCCATTAAGTATTCTACGTGAATAAATATAAATACTAAACCCATATATACAGAATGTATATATATCATTCATCATATATATATATATATATATATATATATATACACACATATAAACATAACACATATATATATATATATATATATATTATGCAACATAAGTGAGAGAGTTTAGAAATTTTTAAATGAAAACTGTTGTACAATGAAATAAAGGTATAGCAGGAATTCCAATCACGTTCTAATTAGAGAAAATTCTAATACAAACTAAGCCCAGTGAAAGAGTTCGTATGTATTGCGGATTAAATTTTCTTTCTAAATCTGTGCAGTACTATATTTATTTCATTAAACGTACATAATTCGTAACGTATTATTTTTAAAAGACGATTTATTTGTTTTTATAATTTCGATTTATTTTGTAGTAAAATTAGTCTATATGTTTGCTTTTTATATTAAAAAAACTAACTAACTTACATCGTGGAATGGTTATAAATGAGTACTTTGTCCCTACAGACGAAGATAGCGCTACACGTAAATATCTAAACGGGTAAAACTTTTAAAGAGAACCTTGCCTACTCTCAGTTTTATTAAATAACAAAGTAATTAATTGTATATACTGTTAAAAGGTATGTTTACAGTTATTAATATTTAACTAGTGTATTAGAATAGTTTACTCTAAAATAAAATTTATGTTGTAGTCATAAAAAACTATATACCAATAAAATAAATAATAGCAGCAAGCCTAATTTCTATATTTTATTTTCGTAAAAATAATTATTAAATAATCAATTTCTAAATATTTTATTAACAAAATTTTAAGTTTTACTTCCTTGTACGAAGTAAAGGAATTATTGTGATAGCGGAAAATTTCAGATTTCAACTGAAATATCGATTTTGAACATCCCTGAATCCATTTTGACTAGTCTCGGCGTGACGTACGTACGTAAGTATCTCGCATAACTCAAAAACGATGACCCATAGAACGTTGAAATTTTGGATTCAGGACTGTTGTAACATCTAGTTGTGCACTTCGCTTTTTGATTGCAATCGATTGGACCAAACGAGTCCAAAAAATTTAGATTTCCGACTTTTTTTTTACTGCAATAACAAGCTCACATTGAGAGCTTTTCAACGATAAAAGGTAACGTTTAAAAGAAAACTTATTTTCATTGGTTACAAGGTATTGCCAAATTAAATTTTAATTAATGAAATATTTGGGTCTTACAAGGGGAAGGCACATCAGTTCGAATCCGACTTCATCTCTTTTTTTTCGACCTTTTTTTGTTTAATTTACATATATTGATTTATTATTATAAACCTCCGATTGTAAAAAAAATTACAATAAATAATAATTCAATAATAAATATAAAACAGAAAAAAATTCGGAAGTTATTGTGAAATAAAATTTTAAGTACTTTTTATTTTTAAAAAAATGTGTATATGTAATTTAATAGGCCTACAAGGAAGTCATGTAGTGTACGCATCAGATTTTTATTATTTTCATTTGCATTTTCTTTATGATATTATAAATCTTTTTAATCTGTTGTGGCATTTAAATAAACGAACAAAATTATGCATTAATAAACTGATGAAGTAAGTAAATTTATTTTTATCTACTACATTCTCCGAATATGGAAATGATTTTTCGAAATGTTTACTGTTACTACGGTATTAACTGGGGACGTAAAAGGATGATTTACATGTCAATATTTGAATCACAGCTTTTGTCATACAATAATTTATAGTCGTAGTTTAATTTTATATATATATATATATATATATAAAATACACGCGCGCACATTTCTTTATCATAATCTATCAAACCTGCCCCACCTATACAACCCACTCTGGACGTCCAGAATTTTTATTTATTTATATGTTTTAGTGAAGTCGATTGTCAGACTGACAGCGTAGCCAAATCCTTTTTTTTAATTTCAAACCGTGCAGAGTTAGAATACACTGGATATTTATTAAATACAAAAAAATGATCCATACTATGTATATTTAATTGTTATTGTTATGTTCATGTACATAAACCTGTGATTCCTTTTTCGTTCGAGTAGAATAATATTGATGTTGGTAGATTCATAGTATGCTTCTTTAAGGAGATTAGCAGATGTTGAACGTTCGATTTAATCGATACAGAATGTCATGCTACTTTAGTTAAACTCGGAAGTATCACTGGAATAGTATCACTATGCAGTAATATCTTTGCAATAATATCCCGATAAACAACCGGCATAATAGAACCGTACTAAATTCGTGATTATGTTACTTATGTAATATTTTGTTTTATTTATGAGTTCTGAATGCATAGCCAGACGTTTTTATACTTATGAGCTATTTTCTTCGATTCTTTTGTTTTTTGTCTTATTTTTAGTTGTATAAGTTTCAATATCTAAATGATATTTTAAAAACGTTTTATGAATTATTGTATAGATATTTTATTTCATGCGCATGTCGTTCTGTATTTGGCGTCAACTGTAATGTGTGGCAGTTTCCGAATCGAGAATGATTTTCATAAAATTTGATTTATTTGTATTAGTATAAGCAAATTTAATGTTCCTAAAAATAATTTTTTTTTTATATTTGTATCAAAAAATCCTCTTCAGTGATAATTGGATTTGTATTAATTTACTTGTTAGAAAGGCTTTAGAGGTATTAATTTATTCCTTGTATTTATATTAATTTATTCCTTGGGCCAGATTTAAATCCAAATTTACGCAGCATACATTTCATTTCAATTTTTTTTTTAAATTTCGTTTTTTCAAAAAACATTTTATGTGAAAGTTTTTTCCTTGAAATAATAAATTCAACGAAAAAAGAACCATCTCGCTTTTCTACTTCTGTGTCGGCAGTACTAAAAACGTTTTTGAAATTAATTTTTAGAACTATTCACGAAACCAAAAACCACAATATAGACCTTTGGCTTGAGCTTCAGTTTTTCTAAAACTAGCGATTCAAAAACGATCACAACTTTAAAAGCATATAAAAATCTATTGAGATAACTTATAGATTCAGTTGAGGTCTCATTTCACAGAATAACAGATCAAGTTTGTCAGATTCAGTTTGCTTCGATATTGCTTCAATCTGTAATGCGACATACATCCCACATGAAGTCCACACTACAGCAAGCAATTCGGGCGTTACCTCTGCAGTTGCAGCGTTAATTCAAAGTTCTAGCTCAACAAGATCAGCACTCAAAGGTGGTACATAAACCCGATCTTTAAAGAAACCTCATAAGAAAAAATCTAGCCGGGCCAAATCTTCACAACGAGTTAGTAGAACGTGCAAATCGTCACCTCACTGTTAAGATTTTACCTCGCTAGATTTGATCAACTCGCTCTCTACATGGACTTTTACGACCAATCCACCGACCTGGGAATCGAGTGTAAAGTAAATCTCGGACTTCTAGGCGGTATTGAGGTAGTTCCCGTCTTACTGATAGTAATGGCGTCCATCTTGGTCATCATCGTCTAACTGAGCAATTAGAAAATTTTAAAGCATGTCCCGATAAACGATGTAATTTATGGTTGTCGAACATGAACAAGCCGTAGTCTTTGTTTCCATAGGGAACAAGAAACGTTGACCTTAGGGCTATCACGAATATGCTGCAAAGTTTCACAAGTATTTTCTCTAGTCCACATTCGACAGTTATGGGTATTCACCTTGCCACAGATGTGAAATGTTGACTCACCGCTAGAAATGCTATTGTCTAAAAATTTAATCTTGTCGGCAATTCTATCCATAATCTCCACACAAAGCTACAACCGAGCAACTTTGTCGTCATTTATAATATGTTGAACCACGGTTAGTTTCTATGGCTTCAAGTATAATCGTTTACGTAATACGCGCCAAAGAGTCGTTTGTGGAATGCTATTCTCGCGTGCCGCACATCGAGTTGATTTCTTAGGGATAAGTGCAAAGCTTCTCAGAGTTGTTTCACAGCAGCTTCAGGGACGCGTGGACATCCTGGTGATTTTGAACGTTTAACAGAACAAATTTTCGTCGAGATAGGTTTAACGAAGTTTTGGTGCCTAGTGTAAATTTTATGCCTACTACGAGGCACCCTACCCCGTACTCTACGAAAATCACCATGATCTGCAGCTGCTGCCAGCAAATTGTGAATCCAAAACAAACTGCGAGCACGTTCCGCACCAGTAAATATGTAATTGTTAAAAACCCTGGTGATCGAATTCGGTACTAATGAACTACGTAAGTCGAAATTAAATGTGTTTTGCTAGAAATGAGACCTTAACTGAATTTGATAGTTATCTCAATAAATTTTTATGTGCTTTTAAAAATGTGGAATTCTTTTTGAATCATCCTGAATTTTCATTAAATAAATAGGGGTCAATCCCTGTCTTCTTTGGCTTTACTGAATTTTTATATATCCCTCTAAAATGATGCAAATTTAAAATAAACTTTGAATATCGTCAAATTTCTTGTTATATTAATGAAGAATCTTGAAAAACTTGAAACTGAAGTACTAGTAGCTAATAGCTCGACTCAGTCTTTCCAAATCATAAATGTTTGCCTAACTTTCAAGAAATATTATACCGCGTGATTCAAAAAGGACTTCACAACTTTAAAAGCATATAAAAATTTATTGAGATAACTTATAGATTCGATTGAAGTCCCATTTCAAAAGAAAACACATCAACGTTTTACCAAACATTCACTTAGGTTCGTATGGCTTCCATTTGTAATGCGATATAAATCCCACCTGAAGTCGATTTCATTCCAGACTGTAGCCAACATGTTACCTCTGCAACTGCGGCGTTATTTCGAATTCTTAACTCGACAAGGTCAGGAGGCATTGTGGAACAGACACTCATTCTTTACTCCACAAAAAAAAAATTTGGCGGGGTTAAATCTGGGGAGCGATGTGCCATATAACTGGACCTTCACGATCGTTCCACCGACCGGTGAATTAAGTTCAAAAAAATTTTGGAATACTAGGCGGTAGTGAGGTGGTTCCCCGTCTTACTGATAGTAAATGTGTCCATCATTGTCTTCATCGTCTAACTGAGAAATTAGAAAATTGTGAAGCATGTGAAGATAAACGATTACCATTTACGGTTGCTTCATGGATGAACGGGGCCGCTACCCCATGCTATTTGGCAGTTATGGAAGTTTACATTGCCAGATGTGAAACGTTGACATCACTAAAAATTGCATTGTCTAAAAATGTATCGTCTGCAATGTTATTAGTCATTTCCATATAGAAATCCAACATAGTAACTTTGACTCATTTGTTGAATCACGGTTGGTTTGAATGGCATGAAGTGCAATCGTTTACGTAATATGCGCCAAACCGTCGTCTGCGGAATGCCAGTCTCGACGTACATCGAGTCGATTTCTTCGGGCTACATGCATAGCTTTTTCTGAGTTGTTCCAGAGCAGCTTCAGGGACGCTTGGGCGTCCTGGTGATTTTGTATGTTTAACAGAAAAACCGTCTCAATGAAGGTTTGGTTCTAACAGTAAATTGTATACCTACTAGAAGGCTCCCTACCGTATTCGCTACAAAAATTACGTTGAATTACAGTTGCCGACTGCAAATCACGATACCAAAACACACAACGAGTTCGTTCCGCACCGGTAAATGTATCCATTTTTAACAACAGTGGTGGTCGAATTCGGTACTAATGAACTAAGCGAGACAAAACTTGATGTGTTCCGCTATGAAATGTGACCTCAACCGAATCTGTAAGTTATCTAAATAAATTTTTATATGCTTTTAAAATTGTAAAATTCTTCTTGAATCACCCGTTACTCTGAAAGAGAAGAAATAGTATATCTAGAGTTTTCAATTTTGCATTAAAATGAGCTAGTAGCTTGTAGGGCAAGGAAAGCTGAACTTTCTGAAATTATATAAAATACAGTTCTCATACTGCATTATTAAAATTTGTATTAAGGGAGATGGGAGGCACGAGTTCTTTCGAAAGTAAGAAGCATAAACATTTTTCCTGTACGATTTTTGTTTATTTTGAGAACGAATATCCTACCAAAAAGAGTGGTTCATATATGATATTTTTTTTAATTTTTCTTAGTCAAGGAGAGTTGGAGAGTCAAGATCGTGGATAACAAAAAAGCCCAAACCTGTTGGGACATATTTACTTAATTCAATTTTTTTTCTTTTTCTAGAACATATTTTAAAAAATCTGTTGGAATATTTTAAAGTTGAGGGTAACTATAACCATGAAGTCCATTGAAAGCAAAAAGATTAGATCCTTTTAGACAGCCGTGTGTTTTTTTTCTTCTAAATTGTGTCTAACTTTAGAAGAAAAAAAAACTTTTTTGCTTTCAATGGACTTCAGGGTTATAGTTAGACACAATTTAGAAATATAATTGTTCAAATATCATAATTTGAACAGAATAATATCGCAATTTGTTAGATATCATAATTTTTCAACATATCTATTACACAAACTTACTCTATTAACAAAAATTAACGTAAGTATAATCGATGTGTTGGAAAAGGGGTGCCTTAACGACTAACTTTTCCTATTTGGCAGTTTTTATATTTTTTAACAAATTCTTAAAAAGAGAAATTTGAATATTGTTATATTTAAATATTTCACACGAGTAAAAGTGAAGTTTTAAATATTTTTAATTCTACTGAAAATACGCTTCTGATCCTTACAATCAAATTACGTATAATTTATTTAGTTCAACGAAATTTATTTAGTTTAACGTGTCAATAAATAATAAATAAGCGTATATTAATGTTACAATACTTATCCGTCTCATCGTATGTGTGAAAATAAATAACGTTAAATTTCCATCGACTTACTTATGCACGAAAGACTTGAGATTTATATTAGACTTTTGTTGTGGAATGTATATAGATATATCGCTTACTTTCGTTCTTTGATCATGTTGCGGTATTAATTATCTGGAAGCGTTAAGCTTTCCTTTCTTCTTTATACCTATCTTGTGATACTGTATATTCATTAATATTATACTTTATAGACTAAATCGATACAAGTAAACAAAGATAACACGTATTTCATTTTCTACATTAATTTTTAAGTAGATACTCAATCTTATATAAAAAATTAATATTTAAGTGTAAAATATTAATTTATAGCGATATAACTTAATGAAACTGATTGTTATTTAAAAGCAAATTTATTTATTCACAAAAGTTTTTGCTTTTTAACTGAAAATTTTCAATAAATTTACTAAGTTTAATTGTTTTAAATAACTTTATTAATATTTAGTTAACAACATTACATCGACGGAAACATTAATTTTTCAAATATAAGTATTCTACTTACTAGAGGCTTAACACATTTTTCTTGATAGTATTGACACGTTAAATTAATCCTTTGTATTAAAATCCTTATAGAACCTGAATATGCACTAAAAGCATGTGATGTATAAGAAGCAACAATGAGAATTCTTAAGTCTGAGAATAATTATGTTCACAATACAAGATTTCTCAGAGGTATACAGATAAAAGCGTCTGGTGTCGTCATCGTCGTATTCTCGCCACTACCATACTATTTTATAATATGTTACATAAAAATTCTAAGATTATTTTTCAATTAAAATTATAAATAAACTTATGCCTAGTCGACATACCTGTAAACTAGATATTTTTTTAAAAACTAATTTCAATTACAGCTGTTATTGAATATAAGGTACTTACGTATTAACGCCACCGCAGCTACAGCTATATTTAAAAACAAAGTAGTCATACGGATTTTGGTGGAAAATTAGGCGATATAGAGTTTAACATAGATTCAAAACAGTCTCTTCATTAATTTTAATAAACGGTTATTTGTATTTATTTATTTTATAAATATAATTTAACCAAACTTAACTTACGCTCGCTAACCTTGACTAATTAACAGGAGTGTTTTGATTATTTAAATAATAAATAATTGCAATAATTACTGAATTTATTAAATAAATACTCAAAAAATTACGTTGTTAATTAGTCAAGGTTAGCGAGCGAAGCGAGCGTAGGTTAAGTTTGGTTAAATTATACTTATAAAATAAATAAATATAAATATATTTATATTTATATATAAATATAAATTTTAATAACCATTTATTAAAATTAATAAAGAGACTGTTCATTTTCCACCGAAATCCGATTGACTACTTTGTTTTTAAATAAAGCTGTAGCTGCGGTGGGGTTAATACGTAATTACCGACAACGATTACCGTTAATTATGATTATTGCATTTATGTAATTTTTGCCCAAACGATCGCAATATAATTTTATTTTTTACTGGCGAAATAAGATACAGATATTTTTTTGTCTTCAGTCATTTGACTGGTTTGATGCAGCTCTCCAAGATTCCTTATCTAGTGCTAATCGTTTCATTTCGGTATATCCTCTACATCCTGCACCCCTGGTAACTTGTTTAACATCCTCTTTAAATTTTCTGACTTACCAACCTTTTTTAGACTTCTAACATTCTACGCACCGACTCGTAGGATGTTATTTTTTTTTAATTTTCTGGTGACCCCTTTCTTAGTATTCCCCACCCGGAGATCCGAGCGAGGGACTAGTTTACCTCCGGAATATTTTACAAAGAAAGGCGCCTTCATCTTTGTTACATGAAAATGCAGAAAGCTACATTTTCTTTGAAAAAAAAGGCTGTTGTAGTTTTCCATTGCTTTCAACTGTGCAACTCAGAAGAGTGAGAGAGATATTGATACGGCCGTTTAAGTCCTCCAGACCTACGCCCTTAACAACTACTAAAAGAGCTGCTGCCCTCTTTCAGTAATCATTCCTTAGTCAGGCTTTCAACAGATACTCTCCGATATGGTTACACCTTCGGTCCAGCTACTCTGTATCGCTGAGCACTCAAGCCCCATCATCCCTCATCGGCAAGGTCTTATTATTCATAGAGGCAGAAGATATAGGATATAATATCAAACCACGAAAAAATGAGATTGGATTTTGGTAGATTCGTGGCTCAAAGTCGGTAAACCTGCATTTAAAACTATCGTGCTCAACATCTCTTTACAAACGAACAACACACGATTAGATTTTGTTTATAGAAATTGAAAATGATGACTGATTTTACTATATGACTGAAATGAACCGACTGAAATACTATACGATGGCTGTCTGGCATCTGGCGCTGGCATCTATTAAAATCCTTATCAAAATACAGAGAGGAAATAAAATCGTTGAAAAATACAATTTACTTTTTTCCTGACGGTAATATAACGGCGGAAGAGTTTATGAACAGCTGTTAGAGTTCAGCGGCATACATCGGGAATGTAAACAGTGTTTTACGTACGCCGTCCCTGATAATAATGTTAGTGAGGGACAAAATAAATTTTAAATGATAAGTTCAAGCAGAAAATATTATTAAAAATAACGATGTAATAACTTTATTTTCACATTATGCAATAGAATGTTATATTTCTGACTATATTAAGTTTTCATTGTAAATTAATTTTGCAAATACGTTTAGTTTTTAACGGGGAGATACAGATTTAATGAATTTTAAATGATATGTTCGGTAGAAAACAGAAGGATATGTAGAGCCTAGTCTATTGCAGCTATATAAGAATTTTTTCATACATTTCGAAGAAACCGGTCTAGTGTAATGATAACGTGATCGTTCACGACCGGAAGTTTGAACGCTTAAATCTCATCCTGTGTAAAGAACATTGCCCTGTACAACCTCACTGTTTTAGCACTCATGTTACAATTTTAATAATAGTGGTCAAAACAAGAAAATTTAAATCGTCATTTTACAAATACCATTACACCAGAACAATCACCATTACACGATCACGACAACATTACAATCGGAAGCAATTGCGTAGCATAGATATTCGTACTTATTTCACGATTACATTTGTCAGTTTTCTTATTAAATCATCTAACGATATAAAGATGCAACAACTGCTCATTAATGTAACTTTAAAAAAGGATCGTAGATATAATCAGGAATATAGTTAACAAACAAAGAAGAAATAAATTTGGAAGGAGGATAATTTTGGGGTGTACTTTAAAATTATCATACTGTGTACTGTGATGATAAGATATTTACATCTTTTACCGACTGTCAAAAGAAAATTTTAAACTTTTATTACAGACAGTTTGTTTTATAATTATCGAACAAAATAATGATAACGACTTTATGACATTTTTCTCCGCGGATAGGGCTTAAATATAATTTCAAGTAATTTCTTTTCTTCGTCCAGTTTTTCATTATTTCGGGCTGTTTAGCTCTTCTTTCTACCGTCCATTCTCCTCTGTTAAGTTTCTTTTCACCTACAAGAACCTTTAATTCAAAAGTTCTCTTTCTGTTTTTTTTTTTTCATCTGGATAGTCTTTATCTGTAATTTTGAACTTTTTGAGCTCTTCTTTCATCTGTTTAACATAGCCACCTTGAACTTTGTATAGTTTCGACTTTATTAAAAATCTGTTTATTTAACCTTGATTTATTCCTTCGAATTACGTGTCCATAGAATTTTAATAGTCCTTTTCTTACTGTTACTTCTAAATCTTCAATTTTATCTTTTAAAACTGATCTCAGTCCGGTGGCCTTCTTGAACCATAAATTCTTCTTAAAATGTTCCTTTCGATCTTTAGTAGATGTTCTATTCCAGTTAAACTTGTAATTACCGTGCAGTACAAGATGACTGATTTTACAACTGTGGTATATCTTAATTTTGCATTTATAGAAAGGTTCTTTTTATTGTAAATATTTTTTTTGTGTAAAATTCTAGTTGTTCAAATTGGTTTTTTTGGTTTCAATCAATAATTTGTCAGTGCCGTTTCTACTAATTATTTCTTCACTAATTATTATTATTTTCTACTAATTATTTAAAATGGTCTGTAATCTTAATTTTGCCATTCTTTGTTTCTATTGTCTTTTTAGGATAATTATTGGCACTTATCATTTTTAACTTTGGAAAGGGGATCTGCAAGCCTGTTTTTTCAGCTACTTCTTTCAGTTGGTTAATTTGGTTGATTGCTTTTTGTTTTGTTTCTGCAAGCAGTGCAACATCGCGGGCAAAAGCTACAAATTTAATCTTCCAGTTCTGGTTTTTTATTCCTATTTTTGCACTTAAATCATTACTAATCAGTCAATAAATGAAGAAGTATTAAGAAAAATGGGCGAGAACAGGAAAACGCTAAATGTGATAAAATATAGGGAAAGGAACTGGCTTAGACATTGTATGAGAAGAAGGTGTTTTTATTATTGGATGCGATAAAATGGATTGGATGCTTGGTGAATGGAAGGAAAGGAAGAGATCTCAAACGATGGACGGAAAGATTGCAGAAAAGGGAATATATATTGAAACAAAGAAGTTAGCAAAAGATAGAACAAAGGAGAGAGCAACAACCATGACAGTACCTGGCTTAATGGCAGAACACTATGAATGAATGAGTCTTTATGGTACTTAAGAGATAAAAAAAAAACTAAAAATTGTTAAAATTCAGAAATAATAAGCATTCTATAATAATTTTGTTAAGCATGGCCCGTTGGTATAAATATACAATTAATATACATATAAAAAAGCTCTTACCAACAATTGAATTCGACGCGTTCAAACGCTTTCGGAATTAAATTCCGTCTTAAGGAATTCCATAACATAACATGGAACTCCTTATTCGATAAGGACGAAATTCTATAGTCGTCCTATTTATAACATATATTAAAACTTCACATGTAAAATTATAAGAAAATCGTGTTTACATGTAATCGTAATTAAACACGTTAAGTTTTAATTAATGTTATAAATAGGACGAATATGAGAGTTTCTGAAGATTGAATTTAATTCCGAAGCGCTTGATCGCGTCGAATTTAATTATTGGTAAGCGGTTTTTTGTGTATATTAAGGACAATAAGCATTCTATTTAATCAAACAAAAAAAATAATAAATAGCACGGTACACACATTTTACAACTGTAGTTTTAAAATATTTTGCCTCGTTGAATTAATCAATTAAATTCCAACTAACGTATTATCAACTAAGGATCAAAACTATTTAATAATGGTTTGATCTTTCTAGATTTTCGGTATCATTAAAACATTAATAACTCACCAATAGATCAATCGACTGGTAAACCAATAGTTCTGCGTTTGATTCCCAATTAGAGCTTGACGTTTATCACTTACTATTCATTCTTTGATAATAACTTTAAAATCGTTTTGTAAAATCCATAAAAAAAAATACTTTTTTAAATGAATAGTTACGATTTTCGATGTTGACTATTTTAATTTTCAAACAAATAGAAGATAAATTAAAACTTCATAGAAGGATATAACAAAGGAAATACAAACTAAAATAAGAACTAAATCTGAATGTTTGGAAGATTAATTTATATCAGGTTCTTCTATTTTACATATTGTAAAGATACGAGTATCTTTACAATAATTAAAGATATTCTGGAGAAAAGAATGTAATAGAATAGCCATCTAGGTTCAGATTTATTTTTAGATAAAATAGTATTGATGGATTAATATAGCCATGTTAATGTAACGATTGTTTATGATTGATATAGTTATGATGTGTATGATAAATCATCACAATAAAGCTCAGAAATTTAAAATAAATATGTCCTTATAAATACATGGTAGAAAGAAAACTAAATGTATATGGCTAAACGGGAGGGCCAGTAAAATATAGTAAACATTTTGGTGAGTATGTTAAGGAGAGAAAAACAATTTAAAACATAGATTCCCATATCGATGTTCATGGAGGTACAGGCTATAATCCAATCAAAAAACAAAGCTCAAAGTTGTGGGGTAAAATAGTGTTTATTTTACAATACAAATATTAGTGAAAGGAAAAAAGAAAGAATGTATAGATAATTAGGTCGACCAGCTGTGTTGTTTTGAATAAAAGACTTACCAAAAAAGCAAAAAAAATAATGGTCGTTACATAGAAGAGAATGCTCAGATGTTTGGTGGTGATATAAGAAATAATTTGGGGCAAAAAGTAGTAAAGAACTCATAAAATATTGATAATGTTAGAATGGTTCGAAAGAGGAGTCTTCAAAAGGTATGATAATTATGAAAATACAGAAATTATGAAAGTCGGTATTAAGGAAAACAGTAATAAGAAATACAAAGAAGGAGATGGAAAGATTGTCTGAAAGATGATCTGTATGGCATTATTAGGATTGTTGAATTCTATGAATATGGAAAATGGTATAGACGAAGAAGAAGCAGGATAACATTTCATTGATATTATAGCAATATTAATAATTACATTTTGACGATTTAAATCGTTACAGAGATTGTATAGCCGAATTCAAATAATTACTTATTAAACTAAATTTATGAGTTAAATTGATTCAGATAAGAAAGCAAAATATGATATTTGAGATAATTACCTAAGTAACTTCTATCGATGTTTGAGCTTATAGAAATTCCCACCCCATCTTCAGATTATTATCATAATAACTGTAAATGGATCATTAATAATAATTATAGTATTCATCACAGATTGCAATTAATCACATTTAATCACTGATGCTAATAGTAATTGTTAATTTAGCAAATGCAATCTCGAAGTCTCATATTGTAATATTAGCGAATATAGGCTAATTCTATTGAAACAATACATGAATTTAGTACCACATACTTATATATATACACATATAAAATACATAACTACATCAATTAATGACCATTCTTGTTTATTAATATTATTTTATACAAACAAAAACGGTTGAGTTAGTCTACGTCTAATATTTTTTTAACAAATCGATATGAGTTATGATTCAATTTGCCAGTTCCGTGTTTAAAATGATACGTTTAAAAAGATTCAATTCTCTTCATTAGATTACGTAACAAAAATGTACTTTACAAAATCACTTGTACAATTAAAACTTGTAGATTCTTTACTATGCAGTTTAAGTTTATGATCAATTTATCAAAAGTAGTTTTTATTATTGGATAAAAATATCGAAAATAGTTATATAATATTGAAGCATTAAATTCCACTAAGATAAAGTATTTTTATTTTATTATATTATATAATAATCTTTATTTACTTATCTCTGTGGCACGAAAACATAACACCAATTACAGTCAAAATTATAAACAAAGATTTAACAAACTAATATATGCTATTGATTTTGGAATCGCCATCAGGAAATATTCAGGATTCCTTTCATAAGCTGTCCTAGAGCAAACTTCTGTGATGTGTCTGATAGTTTGATTATTATAATAATCTTTAATATTCCTGTCCTGAAGACAGTGTATATTATTACATTGTTTCCTACGGAAACGAGTATAATTTATTACGTTGCACTATCTGCTGCAGTATTTTTACTTCCTTGTACAAAGTAAAAGTATTTTTACTTCCTTGTACGGCGAAAAATTTCAGTTTTCAAAATTTCACGGAAATATCCATTTTGACCATCCTTGAATCCACATTGACTAGTTTCGGCGTGACGTCTGTGCGTACGTACGAGGGATATCTCTAAAGTAAAAACCCCTGGAAAATTTATCTCTTTAAGGTTGGCGAACCTATGTCGTTCATGACCATGCTAGTAATGTAGACACTGCATTGATGTCTAAGTTGTCGCGTTGTAGTATCTTTGATTAGTTGTGACTTATTACGTTATAAAATGAATAGGAAAATCGGTGTTGCCGCCGACTGTGAAATACGGGGAGTCATACATTTTTAAGCCACCAAAACTGTTAAGCCGACTGAAATTCATAGGCACTTGGTTGCTGTGTACGGTAATAATGTAATGAATGAAAGAAACGTCCGAAAATGGTGTGAAAGGTTTAGAAATAACAAAATTGATGTGCATGATAAAGAACGTTCGGCGAGGCCTTCGATAATAATCGAGGAATTGAAACGCGTAGATGGTGAAATCAGAAAAGATCTTCTCTCTACGATTTCCGACCTGTCCCTTCTTTTTTCTGATGTTTTAAGAGCTGTTATCTGTAGCACTGTTCATGATCATTTAGGCTTCAGAAAGATTTGCGCACGTTTGGTGCCGCACGTCTAAACAGAACGTCACAAAAAATCCGAATGGGATCCGCTTTGGAATTTTTGATGCGCTACACAGAAAAAGGTGATGGGTTCCTTAATTCAGTTGTTACCGGCGACGAAACATGAATTTCGTATTACACACCAGAGAGAAAACAGCACCCAAGTGAATGGCGTCATCCTTAATCAACAACTACACCGAAAAAGGTCAAGCTACAGCCATTTGGACGCAAAGTGATGGCCATAGTCTTTTGGGATCGGTTTCACATACTGCTGATTGATTTCATGCCGAGTGGAACGATTATACATGCATAAGCCTACTGTGAAACTCTACATAAGTTACGGCGCACCATTCAAAATTGGCGACGTGGGCGGCTGACCGACGGCGTCGTCCTGCTGCACGATAATGGAGGTCCACATGTTGCGCGTCTGACACGTGATTTATTGAGAATATTTGATAGGGAAATTTTCGATCAACCCACCATATAGTCTGAACTTAGCTCCTTCTGATTACAATTTGTTTGAGAAATTGACAGAATGTTTGAGTGGTAAGCGATTCGAGGATGACGATGAACTTAAAAATTGTGTTTATCAGTAGCTAAGTGGAGTGGCGGCAGAAGAATACGACGAGGATATATTGAAGCTGGTGTATCGTTACGATAATTGTCTTAATTCATGTGGCGATTATGTAGAGAAATAATATATGGTATGTAGTTTAACAAAAATAAAAAATATTTATAACATTTTCAGAATAATTTTTTTTTTACAATGAAACGGTCTTTACTTTAGAGATAACCTCTGGTATATCTCTCGCACAAGTCAAAAACGATATGCCGTATGATGTTGAAATTTTGGATTTAGGACTGTTGTAACATCTAGTTGTGCATCTCCCCTTTTGATTGCAATCGATTGGACCAAAAGTGTCCAAAAAAGCCCAAAATCCAAAAAAATTGGATTTTTAACTTTTTCTTACTGCAGCAACAAGCCTCCATTGAGAGCTTTTCAACGATCTATCATAAGTGGTACTTATTTTCATTGGTTCAAGAGTTATAACCAACTAAAGGTTTAATGAAATATTTGGATCTTACAAGGAAACGCACATCGGTTCGAATCAGACTTAATTTCGGACTTTTTTTTAAATTTAACTATATTGATTTATTAATAATTATTTACCTCTGAGTAAAAAAATGTTTACTATAAATAATATTTCAATAATAGCAATAACAAAAAAAAAAATTGGAAAAAATCAGAAATGATTAGTGAAATAACATTTTTATGTACTTTAAATATGTAATTTAATAGGGATACAAAGAAGTCAAGTGGTTTCCACAACAGATTTGGTGGTAAATCTGATTATTTAATATTAATTGAAAATTATAATTTATTATTTTTATGTATATATTTGTTTCGGTCTACTTGATATAATAAATATCGATATAAAATTTAGTAATCTTCTTCTGTTTCGTTTTTGTTTTAAGACTTACATATATTTAAAGAGTAATAAAGGGACTTTTACCCTATCCTAATAGTTTAGGTAAGATTGTTGAATTAATAATTGTATAAATATTTGACGTTAAAAAACTAATATTTTAGCAACTGTGTAACTGTCCACTACATTAAGATATTTGAGGACCGTATCTCATTGTCAAATGAAATAAGTTTAAATGAAGTGCAGCAAAAAAATGCGTATATGTAATTTTATAGGAAGGAAGTCATGTGGTGTCCACATTAGTTTTTTGTTTAGGTCCAAGCCCATTTTCCAAAGGCCAGACACCAAAATGAAAGATAATAGTTGAAAAAAGATATGTAAAACATAAATAAATATGAATAACTTAAAATACCGATTACAATTAAGCAATAACATTTCGCTTTTATGTTTTTACTTTCACGGTTAATCAAGTAGAATAGGCAAAAAAAAAATTTACTTTTTTAATGCTTTTTAATATCAAAACATTAAAAAAGATTCGATTAAACAAGCGATTAATTTTTATAATCGCATTGAAACAAAAGTGGTTTTCAGATAATTTTTTTTTAATTTACGAAATATAATTGCTATTAGATAAAAGCATCTCACCTATTATATACAGTACAATGTTATACACCATTAATCACTTCCATGCAAACTTTCCTTATCATCGTTATCGATACTTATATCGCTATCTGACATTTCTGCCTCCAAATCAGTATCACCATCATCACTAAGAAATATAATTTCACTAATATTAAAACGTAGTTGATCGCTGGTAAACCGCAGAAATTCATATTTATTATCATTATTTAAAAGCCATCCGCGCTCTTCTGGTATGAATTGCGGTGGAATACACTCGTGTGATCTCTGCCAAATTTTACAAACATACCGAGCTATTCGGAATAGCAAGGAGGTAAACTTCCAACTTTCTCCTGCTACAACAATTTCCACCTTCCACACTGCTTTCCGTCATGAGTTATTTACAATCAACGCAAGTATTAGTACTATTCGATCATTTTTCTAGGCCCATATCTCTACGTCTTATAGAATTGTTATTATTCATGAAAATTGATATGCTATTTTGGGAAGAAACTATTTTTTTAAGTCAGGTTTTGCGGTTATGATACGATATAAATATGTAGTTTTTTTATAAGACGAAGTATTTAAATCCTTAATTAGAGTAAACCCTTTCTCATTTTTTGTATTACTCCATCTTTTGAGAATAAAAATCTTATATCTTTATTACAAATTCTGTATTTATATATGTATAAACCTATTCAAATATATTTTGTTGGCCTTTTATAATGCAGATAGAAGCAGGTTTCACGTAGAAGGATAGAGAAAACAACTGATGCGAGTTTGGCTTTGAGAATGTAAAAGAAATGTAAATTACGATCGAGTACAATAGATATTGAGGTGTGTGAAAGGCTAGCAAATATTAGAAAATCATATTAGAATTTTGAAGGAAATTTAAAAAAGGACAATGAGTTAAATATAATAATAATAATTTATGTACGACAGTGAATTTTTCCGTAAAAGTCGAACTTAATGTACGATCGGCCCTTATAACACACAATCAATCAATCTTGTAACGGATGAAAAACATTAAGTGAGGAGGTGGAAAATACAGTATACTTTTCTATCAGGTATTACTACTACGGATTATGGTATTTGAAGAGGATATTACGTTGTATGTAAAGTCAGATGATGAAATAGAAAAGAAGGTGGTTGAAAGGAAGTTATAGGAGATAAGATTATGAAAATAAAATTACTGGAACAAAAAGGAAAGGAAGATTTATCGTAAAACTATGAAGTGAAAAAGTTATGATACCAAATAAATTCAAATATTTATTTAAAACCTTTTTTTTACTTCCGGGACTACCGATAGGTATTGCTTCAGAAGATGCGATGAACGATTTCTGGGCGTGCGTGAAAATACCATGCCTGACCGGGATTTGAACCCGGGACCTCCGGATGAAAGGCCGAGACGCTACCACTAGCGCCACGGAGGCCGGCAATTTATTTAAACTAAATGGCCAGCTGCAAAGAAATATATAGAAATAGGTTAAATATTGAAGGTGGCGGACATGAGGATGCTAAGACTGATAAATGACAACACGGGAAGGGACAAGATACGAACTGAATAAATAAAAGGAAATGACCAAAGTGGTTCCTTTCGGCAGGATAGGAACGAGCGGGGGTGGTCTGGCGACCGGAATCGTTACAAGGCGGCTGTCTTCTTCTACAGGAGTTGGTCCTTTTCGGCAGGCTTAGCACGTTATATTGCTAACAGTAACGGGTAGTATCCGCAAAATTTCACGGGAGGCGATCTTGGTGATCGCAGGCGTGAAACCGATAGACTTGATTACGTCTTAGAGGCAACAGCGTTATGTTGCTTAGAAGTCAGGTAAATTGCCTTCGGAGAAAATAAAGGAGATGAAACAGCATGGTGTCGCCCTGAGCAGGCGAGATGGGATGAGACAAAGTATGGGAGTTATACGCATGATCTTTTCCCTAATGTTGATTTTCGGGACGCCTCTTGAGTATACCCGAACAAGTATGTGACGCAATTTCTTTCTGGGCATGGCGCTTTTCGGAACAGACTTAAAAAATTCGGCCTGGCAGACTCTGGTATGTGTCGCAATGCGGATTGTTGGACGATGCTTATCATGTGATATATGAATGCGCTAGGTATGACTCAATACGCACGGGGACCGTTTGTCGGCTTGATATTATCGGGTCGATACTGATCTCCGTGTTAATTGGAAAACCCAGACCGAATGGTTGATCGTAAAAAATTTTGTTGCAAATTTGGCGAAAGAAAGAATCACTGAAGGGGTGCGATGTTCGCTTGGACTTTCCTTCTTTGTATTTATGTTTGGTTTTATTGTTATTTTGTTGCTGCTTTTGTTTCTGTTTGGTTATAGATTTTTTTTCGTTAGTAATGTTTTATGTTACTGCTATGTCACATTATTTATTGTTATTCTTATGTTTTGTTAGCGTTTTTGTGTTGCGTTTTACGATTCGTTGTGTGTCGACTCATTTTTACCTTTCGGGTAGGTAGAGTTCAAAATTTCTTTGTTCTCAAAAAGTCATTCGGTCATGTTTGAAACTTGGCTAGATGTGCTTTGTAGAACACCGACGGGAATGTAGCTTGTGGCATTCGCATCGGTGGCATCTTGGCTGAAGTGAAATGTTATTGCCGAGGTACTGAAGATGACCTCAGTAAATTCCATAAGGACTAAGTACGGAGGGAGTGGCGTGAAAACCGAAACAGTCACATGGAAGGTGTGTTCCCCTATGGGGTCAAGTTCCTTTCGGCAGAGGTTTTAAGATGACCTCCGTTAAGCCAATAACGGGTTAGGCGGAGGGGCTGGCATGGCGACCGCAACTGTCATATGGTGGGTGTCTACCCCTACGGGATCAGGATGGTTCCTTTCGGCAGAAGGTTATGAGTATGTACTCCAGCTCACGGAACAAAGAGTACGTTAAAAACATAACCCTAACTAAAGTGGAAAAGTAGGATAGCAGAAAAGTTCTCTGCTATCCTACTTAGAAAGCAGAAAGAGAAAGAGTGAGAAGTTGAAAAAATGCGGAAACCCTGAATATACAGAATAACTTTGTATTGATGATCTCTAAGCCCTTGTAACGTGGAATAGAGCAGAATCAAATAAGAAGAAAAATGTAAGGAAGAGGACTCACTATCGCCAAATTTATAGTGAAAACTTATGTATTTTGGAGGAACGATTCTATTGCATTTTTAAAAAAATATGAAGTGCAGTGGGAAGATATTAATGATATCCTTCGTATAAACCTAGAAAAATAATATAATAATAATAATCTTGAAAATAATGCTAATGAAATCTTTTTAAAAACGATTTTCACGAAATTTCTGTGCAGGTAAAGATTTTATTTTTATTATTATACTGATCTATAGATTTATTTTTTTTTATATCATTTTTTTAAGTGATACCTTAGAGTCGGAATAGTTTTCAACACTTTTACACATTTGGTACATTAAAAGATGGTTAGGCAATTAAATCTAACCCAGAAAATGTGGATTATGACAGTTGATAGACCAAAATAACTGAAATTTGTCGCCGACTACCTACACTGTTGATAAAATAAATTTTTAAGAAAGATAAACAGTTGAAAAAAGGTAATGAATGGAGAATGGAATGAAGAAACAAATGTTTAGATGAAATAACTATTTGGAAAGTCTTACATTTTACAAAAATAAATCAAGGAACCATAAGATCATTAGAAAGGATTAACATCTACCGTAAGTGCCTAAAGCTAGAACAATTGAAAAGTGTCTTTTCAGAAGATATAGCGAAAAATAAACGACAGGATGATCGAGAAAAAGGAATCGAATGATTTAATGTGGTTAGACGTAAAAGGATGAAGAAGAGTTTCTGAGATGGAATTAAATATTTATTTAATTAAATAAATATTCCTGATGAAGGAATTAAATAAGAAAGGACACTCAAGGACAGAAGCACAAACTAAAACTAGTGGTTTTTAATGGTTTTTTGAAAACCGGGCAATGGTATATTCTTAATTTAACAAATACGTTTTCTCCATTTTGTTATCTCAAATAATTCTTATTCGGGATGTTTTCAATATTTAATGATATCTCAAAACTAAGTACATTATCACAGGAAAAAACTGCAACAAGTTTTCCTCAGATTTTGTTGATTTAAAAATTCATAAATATTTCATATTATTATATTTTCTTCTTTTTCTTTTTTGTCATTGCCCATACCGGCGCCCATTTTTTTTTCTTCCTCGATCTCTCCTTCCACGAAGATTATATTCAAACGGTTTTACTGGTAAACGTTCTGATGTTCTATTTAAATGATCAAACCAATTAGCTGTATAATTACTAATTGTTTCTAACAACCGAGTCATATTGAGTTCTAAGTAATATCTTTGTTATGTTTCTTGTCTCTCTTTTTCTGTTTAGCCTCTGGAACCACCGTAGGATATTACTTCACAGGATGATATGTATGAGTGTAAGTGTAGTCTTGTACAGTCTCAGATCGACCATTTCTGAGATGTGTGGTTAATTGAAACCCAACCACCAAACAACACCGTATCCACGATCAAATCTTATCTTATCTTAGTAAAGGCAGTTGCCTTTACTAAGATTTGAAGGTCTAGCCATACTTTTAAGAATGGTATGTATTGTCCCACCGACAATACATACGTGATCTGATCAAGAATAGTATTCTCAAGGACTATCTTCGTCCTAATTGATAGCTTACCCAAGAAAGTTATTGTCTAAGAATTAAATGACGATATTGTCATCCGAAAGTCCTTGCATATCTTTTGCAATTTATACAAAATGCTTTGTAGTTCAGTCTCAATGTCTGATATTAATATCTTGCCATCAGCAGGGATTAATGATTCTTTTTTTCAATAATTAAAAAAAGAATGAGTAAAATCACAACGTTAATTTTCAAAAGTTAAATATAAGAATAGTTAAATCTAAATTCTATTAACGTAACGATAAAGGTCAAATAAAATTTAATCATTTTTTCATCTTTTAATTAAATGAAAGACTAAATTGAAAACACCAAAGCGGAATCTATTTTTAAAATATCATAAAAAAATGATAATTTACAATTCAGCTGAAATAGCGCTAATGAAAAATATATAAATATCCTATCTACATATTTTCATGATATATATTTATTCGAGAGAAATTTTTTCACTGAGAAAAAATTCATTAAACCTCATTTTTTTTCCATTTTGATACACGATGAGTGACAAAAATGTTTAATGGAATATTCCAAATAACGTTGAATTGTATAATATTTATTCACATAAAAACGTATTTGTGCTGCTACTTTTTATTAAAAATAGCAAAAAGTATCTGTCATTAATATTTCTCCTCTTTTTTTCTGGTAACTGTATTGAAGTTTTTTATGTATTTTTTAAAAACAAAAAATTTCGATCAACTACTAAAATTTAAAAATGACTATTCATTAAAAAAAAAATATATATATATATATATATATAAAATTTATGAACATAATTATAAAAGGTATAAAACATTTTGTACTCATATAAAACTTCTTTTTTTTTTTTGAAGTCAAACATTCAATTACTGTTTTGTTTAAAATTATTTATTGTTAACTTTTTTGCAACTACAAAAAAGTTTAACTTTTCCTAAAATTTCATTACATTTTTATAAATTTTTTTCCGCAATCAGAAAATATTGAGCAAAATATCTCTTTTATAGCGTATGAATAATTAACATTACTGTCGATTTTTTTTTTTATATTGAATTTTTAATTTAATGAATAACAATTCAATTTCTTTCTGTTTAGTTTTTTCTTGATGAATTAACTTACTACAAATAGCATGTGTGGGAATATGGAAATGGAATTTTGTAACAAATAAAAAAAATCATTCTTGAACAGGATTCGAACGCGGACCCTCCGGATTAAAGGCAGAAACGCAACACCAATTTCCCCACAAATTTTACATTATAAACTCATCCTAAAATCATATTTTACTTAATTTTTTCTTTCATATCATTTTAATTATTAGATTGCCATTTTATTAGTTTGTAAGATATTACATATAAGACAATATTTACATTACAAATTAAAATTATTTTATTTTATTATTTCTTTTTTTATTAATATGAAAAACGATTTAATTTATTTACTCCAGAAACAACAGGTTGAAGCCTAATTACCGTTATGTGATGTTAAATGAATTTTGTTGCACATAAAATATGCTTAACATGACCTGGATTCGAACCCAGAATATTCCGATAGAAAGGCAGAGATGCAGAATGGTGAATGAATATTATTTTGTACAAAAATTATTTTTACACTCTTTTTACTTTCCCGTCTAGATAGCGTAATATCAGAACTCTAAGAAGAAAAGTATTGTAATCGATCCAATTCATACGGTTTTCACCGGATCATTTGACACCTAAGGAACCCAAAAAACCCCATGGAAATTTCCGGATGTTAATGTTAGTGTATGTACGTGTGTGTGTGTTCGGTGTCGGTCTCTAAATCACCTTATATCTCCAGAATTACCGGAATTATTTTAACAAAACTTATTCAGATTATTTCTATATACGGGGCATTGATGCCACTAAATGTTCAACTTAAAAGGCCAAGGAGTCAGGCTGTAGAGCACGGTCACTCAGTATCTCGAGATTTCCCCTAACTAGGGTGAAAAATATTTTATTTTTTTCTTAGGCACATTTGTTAACAATTAAAAAATAACCGTATCTGCAGACATTTTTTCAAGATCGCACCACGCCTCAAAAAAATGCTCTAATACACTACTATGCTGTGACGTCGCACGTGAGCGGTGGAATTTAATAAATGAATAGTATTTATTGTGTAAAAAAAGTAACTCAGTCTGGCTTGATCTCGAACTCGATGGGCCGGTTGACTCCGTACCTGGTGCGATAAGTCTTGCGGCTAAACCCGACTGCCGACCATGCAAGCGAAATCTGTTCTATGTAAGTTGTGAAATTACATTAGTGCCGACCGTCGCCGCTAGTATCGGACTCGCGCGACTTATATACGGTATGCGCGCGCGATATAGTTAGAATCATCGAATTAAATAAACGAAAAAAATATTATTTATAAATAAGAAGATAAATATTTTAAATTAAGTTGTGTGTGTAACCCGTGGATCAGAAACAGTTCACAGTTATCAGCTTTTTTTATTGTGTTGTCAAATTAGACAACGATTAGTCGGGTCTTGTAAAAAGACTAACGTGACTTTCATATAAATATTTTTTTCTAACGCGTTTTATAAATAATGTATTTTGATCAAGGTAGAGTAATAATATAAATTTATTAAAAAAAAAAAAAATGTTTAGTTTCAATTTTACATATAAATTGAAACTTAATTTTATGATAAATACAACCAAATTGCCAAAATTACCCGCTCTAAAAAAACACCATATTATGGACTTGCGTACCGTATTATACTAAATTTATGTGAATTAATTTCTATTTACAAAAATTCTTATTAGAATCTACGTATAATAATCTCCTACTTATTTTCAAATTTGGAAAAAGTAAAATATAATTAAATAGGTTTATTACATTAATGTTACTTTATAAAGAAAATAAACATTTGAAATTTTATATTAAAAAAATAACCAAAATGTATAGTCGGTTCCCTTACAAAAAAATAAATTTTATCTAATTAAATAATGATGCAAAAAATTGTAACCGATGTCTTTTTTGCTTTTTTCTGCCTTCTCTCAAACATTCTTTTATAAAATTAACATAAAATAAAGTTATATAATTTTTTTAATAAAAAAATCGACTGATCCTAATAATATTATACACGACACTTTGTTGAGATATTATATAAAAAAAAGAAAGTTTATTCTCAAGATCAAATAAATGTACATAAAAACAAGTACTAACAATTTTTTATCATTTCTACCCGACAGCAAAAAAGGAGGTTATGTATTCGACCCGTATACTTTTTTTTATGTTGGAGTGCGCTTAACTTTATTCCTGTTAATCCGATTGAAATAAATTTTGTTGCAATCGACGCAGCAGCTTTTCGCGATGTTATCAAAATGTGGTTGAAAAAATACCAGTGGCCTTTGACTGGAAACAGGTACATTATATCACCAAAAAAAGAAGTATATTAACTTCGCCCAATAACTGGTCGTTATTAATCAGACACATAAAATTATGAAATAATTATTAAAAAGAAAAACATTAAACCGAAAAAATGCGCTCAAAAGTAAGAAATAATTTCGTCCAAATACTTAATCAATTCCTTAGATACTTTTTTGAATCGGCGCCAAACTGCATGATCATATTTAAGTGGTACTTGAATGGACCTTTAGATGGTGCGTATAAAAAAAAATATACGTAATAACTGCAAACGACGGAAAAGCAGTCAAAGCACATAAATATGAATTCCACTGATGCAATATCTGTACTGGTTTTCACGTAATATTATAAAACAAATTCATATTACATGTAGAAATTAATATTTTAGAAGCAGGTGCCAATTAAAAAAAAAGCGTCTAAGGAAAAAAATTAAGTATTTGGACGACCCAACGGGTTGGTCTATGGCTGAACGCGTCTTCCCAAATCAGTTGATTTGGAAGTCGAGAGCTCCAGCGTTCAAATCCTAGTAAAAGCAGTTACTTTTATACGGATTTGAATACTAGATCGTGGATAATGGTGTTCTTTGGTGGTTGGATTTTAATTAACCACACATCTCATGAATGGTCGAACTGGACTGTACAAGACTACACGTCGCTTACTACACGTCCTCATACATATCATCCTCATTCATCCTCTGACGTAATACCTGAACGGTAATTCCCAGAGGCTAATAGAAAGAAAAGTATTTGGACTAAAAACTATTTCTTAATTTTTAGCGTATTTTGAAGTCGGTTCCATTTTTTTTTTTTTAATAATTATTTATATATTATAAGAATTAGAAACTACAAGAATTTAAAAATAAACGTGGGAAGCAATCTCTATAAAAAGCACACAGAAAAGGATGAAATTTATCAAAATTTCTTTTATTTTTACGTTTATTAGAAGCTATAAAGGAAAAAAAAGAAAAAACTGAAACCGAATTAACAATCTTGGGACAATAATTTATAATTTAATGATGATTTCTTGTTTTGAATGAAAATAGGGGTTGAGTTTAGGGGGTTAAGATTTAATTAATATTATGTATTCATTCCTAGGGGTAGAATTCAAATTTAATGTAAACAAGGGTAATGAAATGCATTACAATGGTAATGAAATGCGACCGGAAGAAGTAATGAGAAGATAAATATTAAAATAGGAGAATACGATGTAGTAGAATTTCCACTATTTGATTATTCAATAAAATTTCAGAGTGGAAAAATTTAACTATATCAATAACAAACTTGGACAAACAAGAAATGCTTTTATTCAGGAAAAAGTAAATTTGTATTAAAATAGATTTAGGAATTGCCAGAAACCACTTGAAATCATTTATACAAAGTTTAAGTTTAAACAAAATTGAAAATTAGATGATTTGATAAATTTCAAAATGAGCACTTTTTATTGAACAGGAAGTTTTGTTTTTATTAAAAAAATATTAAAATTTTTGGAGGTCGTACGTAAATCTTAGGTAAAAAACAAACAAAAATTAAATCTGAAACTAATGGAACAACTGCTTTTGTGAGGTACTATGTAGTAGATGGATTGAAGCTAAAAAATGACAGAACACAAAGGAAAATAAAAGTGCATCAAACCGGTGAAACTAACGAGGATAAGAAATTTGATTAAACAACCTAATTGAACACTAACCGTAAAACTTTATTGCAGGATCCCAATAAAACTTGAGTCCGTTTTATTTCAAGTCAGTTTACACAGCAGGAATCTCTTTAACTGACTGACATACTGATTGCCGTTTGTATTTTTAAAGCTTAATTCTATGTTTAGCTTTTAAATTTCGTTAAATTACACTCATTTTTAAGACTGAAAAGAAGAGATGCAATAAAATTAATATTTTATAGAGTAAAAGGTTTAGGATTATTTTTTTTTATTCTAATAAACTAAAAATTATATCATTTGTATGAACACCTGGTTGAAGAAAATAAATTAAGGAAATAGCCAAATTCTTACTAGAATCAATATCATTAATATGCGCATCAAATTTTACAATAGTAAATTAAACCGTTTCTATAAACTTAAATAGAAGCCAACAGTCACACATAATTGTTAGCGTGCGGACTTAAACAAACAGAGAATATTGTTGCTAAATATTCTAATTCTTATTGACTCGGATCTTAGAACGTTAATAAATTTAAAAATCCGGAGATAATTTTTTCCAACTAAAAAACTAATAGCGTGGAATAATTCTCCATGCTATTCATTCATCATAATAGCAGGTAGAAAGCTAAATTTTATCTTTGGATTTCTCAAAATAATTCGTATAGTTTTATTGTATGCGGGCGACGTGCTTATTTTTTTAGCAGAGTAATAATTTTAAATTAAGAACTAAACAACGGTTGTTGAACAAAAATATATATAACAAGTTTACGCTAAAAATCTTTTATTATTTAAAATCTAAATCTGGATCATCAGTTTTATGATTAATCACATTATTATTATTAGTAACACTGCGGTGAAAAATATATACAGTGTTTCTAAAATTGTGGGCTGGCTATACTTTTTCGGATTCTACTTGAAAAACAAAAAAAAAGATATCCTTAGGAAAAATGGCAATTTCTCCTTCGTTCTCCACCCCTTTTTTTTGTTTAACGTCCGGGACCATAGTCAGGTATTGCTACAGAGGATGAGATGAATGAATTGCAGCATGTGTAAAATTGCTGTGCCTGACCGGAAAGAAATGATAAATTTCGATTTTCACGAACACTTGCATTTACAGGAATAGCATTCTATAGATTCCTTACATTTCTTTTGTGAATTGATGTTTCAACATCAAGTAGAGATAAATTTTATTCGAATTTTTTTAACAAAACTATGAATTGTGTTTTTTTTGGCCGAATATGCACATCATAAATATCGCGAAGTGCACGATACGCAGCTGTAACCGATTCCATATTTCTATAAAAATGTTTATGATTTGTAAACTTGTTGAGGCGTGCGGTGTATAGCATGATGATATGTCATAAACTACTGAAAACAAATGATGCTTGAAACATTTTTAAAAAATCAACGTCGTCACCACAATCTGTCAATATTTTTTAACGACCCCCCCCCCCCCACCAAATTGGATAGATAAAAAGTACACATGTACGCATACACTCGCACGCTCGCAAACTATCATTAAATTTTCCCTTATGTATTGCTGAACAAGTAGTTACTAGTATATCACATTCGCGCACGTAAGTCATAAAAAATTCTATTAACCCCCTTAGGAAGAGATCTTCCTTGTCTCTTATCAACTGATTCGAAATTACGGATTTTAAGCTTTTTTTAATTTTAATAGCATTTTTTATTTAATAAAAAAATTTTTAGATTTTAATTTAAATTTTTTATAACACAAGATCACAGGACAGTTCCTTTTTCTCCAGATGATTTTCCTGCCTATCAGAAATACTTACGCAACCCAGACCCAAATTATTTTGGTGTATTCATACCACTGACAACACACACTTCATCAATTCACACTCGTAATTTAATTACGATCAAAATGTTGTAAATATTACGAGGAATATTCACGTTAATATTTCTTAGTACCTTCACTGCGGGCAGGGAGGACACCGGACCGGGAGCCAGGCTTGCACTCACCGCCCTTCATTTAGTGCATCCAACCGAGGTGCATCTACTACTAATACAAGCCTAGGACGAAGCGAGGCGACGTCTATGGCTAGGGAGGTTAACCCCCCATGCTTAGGATGTTCTGGTCCACCCGCATGCAAGACTGGTGGGAGGGAGTCGGAGCTACCCGATGATGGTTACCCGTTCCCTCAAAATGTGAGGGAACGGGTGGTGTGGGGTAAGCACCAGCTGTGAGGAACGCACACCTGGTGCTTCGTAGGTTAGGGTCGGGAAGGATAGCACTCCAGCGGAGGTATGGGCTGGCTATCCAAAAAAGGAAGTCGGCGTATTCTGATTACACTAGGGAGACCCCGGTGGGATACCCCCTACAGGGAGCTAGACAGGGTGAGCAGGCCGCTGCCACGACACCCTGAGGTAACAGTGATGCTTGCCGGATGATTGCCTTATTGGTTGCCTTTGAGGTGTTTCCAACCGAAAAAAATATATATTTCTTAGTTATACTAATATACTAGATTAGAAAGCAGCATACAGAAAAAGCAGTACAACAGAACAGTTACGTAAGTCACCAAAAATCTAATTTCTGTTAATGTAATTTAATTTTTTTACAATTTGTTTTTAATTTCATTAAATGTACGGGGTAGTAACTTTTAAATACTTTTATGCATAGGTTTGGTTATCTGATAGATTGCTTTCTGTCTGCAAATCTCTCTTGATAGTACTTCCATTCATTTTATCGTTATTAAGCAGTATAGTGTAACATTCTATTCCGGTATACTCACTTAATTACAATATTTTACAAAATTATTATTATTTTACGTAGTTCAAAATAAAAAAAAAATAAATTTTGAACTTTTTCTTAACTGCAGTAATAAGCCCTTATTGAGAGATTTTTAACGACATATCATAAGTTGTACTTCTTTTGATCGGTTCCAGAGTTATAGCCAAACAAAATTTTAATCAATGAATTATTTGGATCTTACAACGGGAAGGCACATCGGTTCGAATCCGACTTCATCTCCATTTTTTTCCATTTTTTTTATTTAAATATATTGATTTATTAATAATTATTTACCTCTGATTGTAAAAAAAAGTTTTACGATAAATAAAACTTCAATAACAATAAAATATAGATTTATGAAAAAATATCAGAAGTTATTAATGAAATGTTTTATGTACTTTTAAAAATGTGTGTATGTAACTTAATAGGCATATAAGGAAATCATGTGGTGTCCACATCAATTTTTTCTACATATGCATCTTCCTGGTGAATCACCGTTCTGTGTGTTAGCTACGAGATTTAGCTACGTCAATGTCTGGAATTTACAACACTGAAAGACATGTTTTCTATTGCAAGTTTGAGTGATAATTTTAATTTTTTTTTTTACAAGTAAATGTTGTAGGGTAGGTGCTTATAGTGCAATGCAAGGATCTTTGTTAAGTACTTGAATGATCTCCATGAGTGAAATTTGCTACTCTTCTTGTTACGGTTACTGGAAAATAACATTTATTCAAAGGAAATAGGAGTAGAACTAAATTACTTAACTGTAACAATCCAGAATGAAATATAATTTTTAGTAATAACAACTCTTTTCCGAACCTCACCGTTAAGTGCCGATATTTAAGACAAGATTTGAGGAATTAGTGATTTATCAAAGTATAATCCTGGGGGAAAAATAGTATTAAATTTTGAAAATAATAAACCTTTCCCATACTGTATCGAATGATCAGATTTTATCCAGTTATTTTTATTAAAATTATTCACGTGCTATTGAATCCGGAGTTTATATATATATATATATATATTTTTAATCCGCTTTTCATTTAGTTTAACCCGATATCCTGTTTGCTGAAAATGATGTCAACCGTCCACTAAAGCTGTTATACATCAAATATTAACATTCTTGACGGAGATAAATCGTTTCATATCTATTTCATGAAAATAGTACTGCTTCACGGGGATTATAGGTCTAGTAACGTATACAACGTAAACCTATTACCTTCCCGTGTTGGGTAAAAATTAAAAACCAGTTTAATTCTAATATAAAATAGTCAATAATAACCTTTCTACTCGTGAAAAGTAATTCGAAAATTACATTTTATTTTCTTTGTCAATTGTACACCGTCTAATTAATTAGATTTGATATCAATAATTAACCTATTGGATTTAAAATCATTATATCCTGTATGTACAACGAAACATTTTTATTTTTCCGGAATAGATAAGTTTTATTTAATGCCTTTTTTTAGAATACAATTTTATTTATTATCTGGCCTTTATAACATTCACATGTGAACCATGTTTTCTCGTACAATAAATAACTTTTTTTTAATTTTATTTTATTTAATCTCTGATCATCGATTACAAAGAGAAAAATAGTATACTGAATTTGTTCAATTCAATATACTTATAATAAATGTTAGTTAATTTAACTTAAAAAGAGTATTTCTAAAAATAAAAAGGAATACACAGTAAAATTTCCCAAACTAAATTAAATAGAAATTCAGATTTAAAGATAAATGAATTTACTCACATCAGCCCTCTACATTGAACCCTTCTATAGTTATACACTCGTTGCAGCGCCGGAGGAGCCTGTCAATCGCTACTTTGTGGGATCCCCTTCAACTGCTATGTGCAAGCCCTTCGGATGGCCGGAACGTCGTCGAAAAAGCGGCCTGTCATTTTCAACTTGAGTTTCGGAAACAAAAAATAGTCTGCTGGAGCAAGTCGGGTGAGTTTTGGTCGTGGGAGGGGGGTGGGAAACGGTGATTTAATTTTCAGCGTAATAACGTGTTAAAACTGTTGCCATGTGTGCCGGGCATTGTCGTGCAAGAATCCAACTGCCCGGATCCCGGTACTCAGGCCGGAATCGATGAATGCGACGCATCAGGCGTTTCATTACTTCCAAATAGAATTTAGAATTCACAGTTTGACGTGTAGGGACAGTCTGACAAGTTGCGCGCGCACTTTCGCAACGTTTTCGTCGTGAACAGCTGTTGACGGTCTTTCCGCTTCGATCATCATCATCCAACGACTTTCTACCACCTTTAAACCGCTTTCATCACGTGTATGCTGTAGTACGAGATGCGGCTTAATCACCGAATACTTGCTGTATCATAGAATAAGTTTCAACAAAGATTTTTGAAGTCGAACACAAAATTTTATCGCGTTTCTCTGTTCCATGTCGCGAGCTCGCACCAGGTCACATGAACACAACCTACGCGGCCGAATGTAACTCGTGACTGGAGGGAGGGACGAAACGTGGTAAAACTTTGTACACATTCATCAGACATCGTACTACATAGTTTCTTGGTTGTCCGAGAGATGGCGCTACTTGTATCAACTACAGAAATTTAGTTCGGGAACTTTTCAGACATACTCTGTATATAATTTAATTACAGAAATGTATTTGCAGACATTTTTCAAAGATCAGTTTTATTAATTTATATGGTATTTTCTCAAATAAAACAGTTTATTCAGTAATACTTGATTGTTGAGCCGCCCGAAATCCAGTATTTCAATAATCATATATATAAATAAAAATGTTTGTTTTTCGCGTATGCGTTCCCTATACCATTCATCCGATTGGGATGAAATTTTCTTGAGTTGTGCGCACGCCCGCGAGGGTTTCTGAATTATTTTGAACCCGCTAGGTGGCGCTGGAGTCGAAATATTTCAAGAAATTATACTGATAGTTCGATTTGGCTCATATTCAGAATATATATTAGTTACGTGAAAAGAAATATTTTTGGAATGAAATGGAACTCTAGGTGACGCTGGGAATCGAGATATTTCGGGAAATTATACATATGGTCAGATTTGGTTCATATTCAGAATATGTATTAGTTACGTGAAAAAAAATATTTTTGCGAAAAAGGGAAAGAGGTAATTAGGGGAAGGGGTGATGATGGGAAAAGGGGAAGAGGGCAAGGTTGAATTTTTTGTTGTTGCGTAATGTTCAGTTTTTTATCCAACTTTCATTTGTGTTCATTTAATATATATATATATATATATATATATATATACACTCAAATCGCAACAACAGCGAAGCACTGTCAGGTCAGCTAGTATATTTATACAAAGGAACACGTAGTGAATGATTCATACTCGACGACCAGCAAAAACTACTCAAGATAAATTTATAAAAATTTGTATACACGTTATTTTACGGTATAAGTGCACACTAAGAAAGGGATTTTTTTAAATCCGAATTTAAAGGTTTAAAAAAAAATAATACAACTTATTATTTTTATTTTTTTTTAATTTCTCAGTAACGAATGTAGATATCAACTTGATTTTAGATGTGTGTAATCTTTTTGTGAATACTTAAAAAGAAATTTCTAGATTTTTGAAATTCCATCATCAAAGAAGTGAAAAAAAGGTAAAAATATTTTGAACAATGATTGAAAATTTTCCCCACTTCTAATTATAATAAACGAGATATTTTCTAGATTGGGGCTTGCAAATACTCTTCAGAAAACTATATAAATACCGTTTCGGGTTTTTTGAATTTCAATTTATTTTTTTAAGGAGGGTGACGGTATACGGCGCGGCACGGATCATCCAACGTAACCACTGTCACTGTTAATGTATGTGCGACGCGACTGGCGGCACCTGCTTCCCGTTACTTAAAAAACATAAAAAAAGAATGTTTTAAAAATAAGAAACGAAGTACGATCAAATCGTGGTGTTTGTCGAATAAGCTAAAAATCGGGGAAAAAATATTTTTATCCGTACGAAGAACGGGTAATTAGCTATAAGTAATATTTTTAAGAAGGAGGCCGACTGACTATTTTGAAACGCGCAGTCTTTTGATCACTCAAAGGGTCCTGTGCTGACCAAATCGTTCCTCTGAAAAAATTTCAATACACTGATATTTTTTCATAAATTAAACAGGGTTCCACTATTTTTTTTCGCTATTATTCTCACAAGTATGAATTTAATGAACACAGGGCGGTTTAAGGGACAGAACCCTCTTACCGAACGGGAACCGCAAGTAACCACAAAGCGCGGGCAAAGCCGCGCGAGGATGTTAGTATGTAATATACATATATAATTATACATATGCAGAGTATTTCTAATATGGTGGGCTGGCTATACTTTTTCGGATTCTACTTGTAAAACTAAACAAAATACGTCGTTAAAAATGGCAATTTCTTCTTCGTTCTCCCCCCAATCCGTCATTTTGTTATTTATACATAAAAATGTATATCTCAAGTTCGAATAGAGGAATCAGATTAATATTTTGTAAGCGACTTGGTAATAGTTATAAAATTAGCAAAAAATCAGGACTTAAATACCTTCGCAAATTACAAAATGGCGGTCAGGCGTATTTTTCAATCCGTTATATCTCCATAAAAATAAGTTTTATCAAAACTTAGAAAATTATTATTATAATTATTACTTAATTATAAGAGAAATTAGATGAGGAAATTTATATGAGATAATTATTATATGAAGAAAATAATTATACTAGAAAACAATTACTTAATTTGATACCAATTTACAATAAATAAAAACAATTATTATTTAATCGACCTGAACGTAATGTGGAGGACATGAAAACAGACACAAAATTACAACTTCAATTTTCTGCCACAACTCGGCTATTTGTAAACCGATTTAAAAAAATAAAATGACATTTTGTTGAAAATAAAAGACTTAATATTTTAGCAAATATATGGCGACAATCTTGTTTTTTCTTGACTCATTTGATAACTAAATCAAATTTTCTGATAAAATTAGCAATTTTAATCAGAAACCACGATAATAAAAAACAATATGGCAGCCATATCGTTTTAGGCCTACTTTTTGCAATAGGTCTGTCGTTCGTAGTCAGATTTTTACGACTAAGGTGATGTTTTGTTCACAAAAAAAATGCTTCATAATTTTTATAATACATCAGAATTTGATAATTCTAATAATTCCCAAGATATTTAAGTTTGAAAAATTGAAACGACCGCCATTTTGAAATTTGATAACGAAGAGTATCGTTTTTTTTCTATTAAAAAATGTTAATTTAAAATAAAGTACAAAATTTTATTGCATTATCTCTAACCGTTCTTGGAAAATAATTTTTTTCTTAAAAAACAAAATGGCGAACAGACAGAAAAATATGCGTTTTCGGACTTATTGTTCATTGGACATTTTTTCTTCAGTATGTTAAATCACTTAATAGAGTTTGGCCTCACCTTTAAAAGACACCTGTATATGAATAATACACACTTGCCTAAGCCTAATACTATCGATTATGTGAACCCCCATCATTCACCATTCAAGTAATGAAAAGGTTCATTACTTTTATGTAATAATGACGTGTGTATGAAATTAGTGGTATTAATCACGATGCATAATATAGCAAATAATTAATTAAATTTAAGATATATTTGTAATTAACTTAGATTCATTTAGCTAACTACGAGTAATATTATTTTGTGGAATATATTGTAATATCTTTTTTTTTCTGATTTCAGTGGAAGCCGTTTAGGGGTGATCCCGTGGCTTTGTGGTAAATTATTTGAATTATAAGTTTTTTTATTTATTAATTATTTATTAGAATGTAATGTAAGATATTAAGATATTTTTAAGAAATTAATTGTGGATTCCGGGGCCTTACCTTTTACGTTGATGAAAATAAAAATAAATATTTTCTTTAGTCAAAGTAGGATAATTCGACTAAAATTATCATTAAAAAACCATTACACCTACTGTTCGCATTGTATAAAATTCTATATTAGTAGTAGCGTAGAGTTATATTCATTTTACGATTTAGGCTCCGAGTTTGACGAAATTAAGATATAAATTATTTAAATTCAACCACACCTCGATTGCACGGAAACCCGAGTAGCATGATGTTACTTCCATTAGTTCAAAAATTAGAAATTGATAAATCCGTGATAACAGGAGAAAAACACTATCGTTTAAAAACAGAAATGCTATTTACTGGAAACTAACATTCCATCCATGGAGTCGCTGCTGTTACAATGTCAGCAACAAAGAGTAACGCAAATAAAAGATAATTGAATGGTTGCTGATACAAACAGAAATTAGTTTTAGAATTACGAACCTCCTTATAATAACTTTCAAGCACATTCTTCTACAATTTAGGTAATTAGTTATTCTAAAATAATAAAACAGCAAGATTCCGTAATCCCGTAAGGTTCCGTAATCCCAGGATTACGGAACCAACCCACCGGGTTGGTCTAGTGGTTAACGCGTCTTTCCAAATCAGCTGATTTGGAAGTCGAGAGTTACAGCGTTCAAGTCCTAGTAAAGCCAGTTATTTTTACACGGATTTGAATACTAGATCGTGTATACCGGTGTTCTTTGGTGGTTGGGTTTCAATTAACCATATACCTCATGAATGGTCCAACTGAGAATGTACAAGACTACACTTCATTTACACTCATACATATCATCCTCATTCATCCTCTAAAGAATTATCTAAACGGTAGTTACCGGAGGCTAAACAGGAAAAAGAAAGAAAAGGATTACGGAACCATTTTAACGGTTGTAAAAGGTTACACCAAGATTACCGTTATAACGCAGCTTCAGAAAATCGTATTTTGGGATAAATTCTTTGGCATCGAACAATTATATTTGTATTATTTTATTTCGACGAAGACGAAATGACAGGAAGAATAGGAACTAGAAGGCAAGAAAGGCAGGGATGTCACTACCACTGTTTTATATATATATATATGGAAGAAATAATTAAATACTTTACGAAAGGAAAAAAAAACAGGATTAAAAATCGGGAAAAGAAGAATAAAATATATACGTTTTGCTGATGACGTAGAGGTACTGGCGGAGAGTCCAACGCGGAGAGCTCAGAGATAATGCTCCAAAAGCGGTTCAAGAAATAAAAATGAAATGCTCGACGACTAAAATGAAGCTTGCGAAAGTCAAGTTATGAAGATCAATAAAAAAAAGACAAAATGTACGGTATTAGGTGGAAAGGAAAACAGGATTGAAATTAAGATAGGAAATGAACTTTTAGGGCAGATGAAGAAATTTCAGTAGTTAGGGAGTTTTATAACTGATGACCTGACTTGCACAGTAGAAATTAAAACAAGATCAAGAAGTAAGCAGGAATTTAATAAGAAAGGGGAAGACTGCCGTATGGAAAGTTATAGTTAGCGTAAAGGAAAAGATTAATAAAATGTTTAATTTCGAGTTTGATGCTGCTCTATGGAGTAGAAACATGGACGAAGATAAAGGCACATATAAAAACGATTGGGGCTTTTGAGGCGTGGCGCAGAATCATAAATATCAGATGGCAAGACCATGTAGAAAATGAAGAAGTACTATGGAGAGGACAGGAAAATATTAAATATGATTGAATGCAGGAAAAGGAACTGGCTACGACATATTATGAGAAGAAGATGTTTTTTAGTGGATGCGATAGAAGGCTTGGGATGGAAAAGGTTTCAAATGATGGCTGGGATTATGGAAAAAGGAAAATATGCGAAAACAAAGAGGTCAGCAAAGGATAGAACAAGATGAAGAGCAAAAGCCGTGACAGGATCTGGCCTGATGGCAGAACACTATGAATGAATGGTTTTACTATAACAGAATAGTAAAAGAATTGACAGAAATATTAACTTTTTTTTTATTGGAAAACAGACGTGTTCCACTATTACTCTTGAAATTAATTAATAATTTATTATTTTTAATCGACCGTGTACAATATTTTTAATGATGCTCCTAGCTAGAAAATAAATTTACTTTTGCCTAAAATAATTTTTTACGTAATATAATTTATAACTCTTGTAACATAATTATAATATATTCTATATTATAATTAATATATATTTATATTACAATTATTATATATAATTATAAGTATTATATATAATACTTTCTTTGAATGGGAATAGTTGGAAAATTGGATTTAAAGATATTGAAGCGATAGAAATGTAATACCAAAGCAATTTGTTATATGAGACTTTAAGAAATAATACAGCATCGGATTTTTTAAGAGAGGTAACCAATTTTAATGGGGAAAAAGGAATAATAAACAAAGTAATACAAATAAGTTGTGTTACAGCACATTTACAACGAGTGGATATGAAAGATTAAACAAGCAATGACACTATATGATACGTCGAACATTGTTGTACATGAAAAAGTATAAACAAGTTAGTGCTTCACTACAGACTGTATCTATTCTTAGTTTCTTATAGTTAACATAATACCCTCATATTAAAAATTGTTAATTCGGTTTGAACAATTTTCAATAGTCAAAATAAAGCAGCCTTGAAGACAAATCTTTTTCTATAGTGTAACCTGTATATTATAAAATTAAGTATACGTTTAAATTTAAACTGGAAATCATTTACATTAATGATACGTTAAATATTTTTTTTTTTTTACCGTTGTGACACCTTTAACATAAATCTTATATTAATAATATTTTTAATTCAATTTTTATTCATTTTTATTATTGTGATCGCGGAAAATTTCGGTTTTCAGATTTCAACGAAATATCCATTTTTACCATCCCTGAATCCATTTTTACTACTTTCGGCGTGACGTCTGTACGTACGTATGTATCTCGCATAACTCAAAAAACGATTAGCCGTAGGATGTTAAAATTTTGGATTTAGAACTGTTGTAAAATCTAGTTGTGCACCACCCCTTTTCATTGCAATCGGCTGAACCAAAAGTGTCCAAAAAAAAAAACGCCTAAAGTCCGAAAAACATTTGGACTTCTTTACTTAACTGCAGTAATAAGCCCTCATTGAGAGCTTTTCAACGAAGAAGATTTCATCTCTGTTTTTTTTTTTTTTTTTAATTAAATATATTGATATATTAAAATTATTAATAGTTCCATCATAAAAAAATTTTACGATGAATAATCAATAGCAACAAAAAAAAAGAAAAAATATCAGAAGTTTTTAATGGAATAAAATTTGATGTACATTTCATAGGCGTACAAGGAAATCGTGTGTTGTACACATCAGATTTTTTTTATAAAAGCATCATTATCAGTTCATAGTAATGTAAAAAAATAATTTAAAATTGTTCAAAATTGCCAACTTAATTGATAACTAATAGAATAACTCAAATTAATTAAAAAACTTTATTAAACTGGACTATTTTAAAGTAAAATATTATTACAAATTAAATTTATTAAAACCGGTGTTTCAGAATATTATAATTACATTATAAGACAAGGAAAGCTATTGTATAAGATTTATTTTATAATAATATTATGTATTATTTTATTTACCACTCACTGTCTTTTTCATAGTGTTATTTTTAACAAAAGAAATTTTTCTAAAAATATATAATTATTTTTGTATTTTAATATTTTGATAAGAATATTGAATTTCATAATCTGTATTACGAGTTTACCAAACAAATGTTAAACTTCCTGGATAAATATAGTATTATCATTTTCTTTGTAACATAATGCTTCATAAATAAAGGGTTCTTTAGCGTTTTTGCTATCCACGCCGTCATTAACATTATAAAATTAATCAAAATATTACGTCTTATAAACTTTTATGTTTGTTTCTGTAGAAATATTTAAAAAAAAAAATAATATTATAAATATGTATTTATAAAGTTTTAAAGTATTTTAAAGTTTAAAGTTTTTTAAAGTATTAGTCCAAAATACATGTAATCAAACTTATTAAAAAATTGTAAGCATTTTTTTTTTATATATATTCTTATAATATTTTTTCTGTTTTCCTAATATGTCTTATCTTTTAAAATGAATATGAGAGACGTTGAAATTCCATCTCCGAGGTATTATTGACATGTTCCATGCGTCAAGCTATGAACACGCCGCGTATATTTGATTTTGGACGAATTCAATTTATGGCAGTTCTAAATTCATAAAACCATGAAAAATAATCTTTTAGTTGTTCAATAGACAGAGTTTGAGAATTTTTTGAAAAAATCCACTATTTTGATTTTGATATAAGGTGTTACTCTTACTCCAAATAGTGACGACGGAAAGTTCTGACTGGGTCGATTCAGACATTTTTCCCTAATGTGTACGTTGCTATCTGTTCAACTAGTGAACGATGAGCAACTCCTCCCCGCCCGGGCCAATGAGTTGAAGATGATATGCATGACAAGTAAATAAGGTGTAGTCTTGTGCAAAGACTGAACATTCCTGAAACGTACGGTTAATTGAACCGTAACCACTAAAGTACACCGGTATCCACTGTCTAGTATTCACATCCATATAAAAGCAATTGACGTTTACTAGGATTTGAACCTCAGAACCTTCAACTTCGAAAATCACCTGTTAAACAAGTAGCAAGCTAACTATTATCAACCCGGTGGCTCAAGTTATATTTAATTTTTATTTATTATTAAAATTATAAATATTAAGATAATTTTTTTTTAAATATTTGTTATTTCAAATATACATTTATCATTGAAATTATGTAAGATTAAATTGTTTTTCTATAATTTTAAGTTTTATTTCAGCGTTTCATGCTACTTACTGTGACGGGGGGCTATAGGACTATTTCACATGAGACAATTCTAGCTATCGCGGGTGTTAAACCGATCGACATTCTTGCGTCAGAATGTTACGTTACGATATGAAGAAGTCGGGTGAACTGACTGCACAATGTATTCAAGAAATAGAGCAGGAAGATTTTGGTATTTGTCAGGACAGGTAGGATGAGACGGCAGATGGGCGTTATACGCACGGTCTCTTTCCAAACGTAAGGGTGTTGAGAGTCGCATGGATCTCTCCGAACCGGTATACGAATCAGTTCCTTTCGGCAGGCTGGTTCGATTTGGCTTGACTGACGGGGGTTAGTATCCTCAATGCTTAGTATGGGATGTTACTTATCATGTTCTGTACGCCTGATCAAAATATGAGTTTATGTGTGCAGAAGTGGTAAGGGAGTTTGAGGGTATTGGTTCGAGTCTGGATCTGCAGGCTAACTGGAAATAATATGTAATAAGATTTAAGGTTTTTAGCGCTCGAAAAAACTGAAAAGGGTGTTTAGTGTAGAATAGTAGTCTGGGTGGCTAGGGACCCGTTTGGGTATTTTTTCAATTAGTAGGCGCATTTGACAATTGTCCGGTTGTTGTTGTGAGCTGATCGGTAATTTTAGTTGCTTTAGTATAAAAATATTTTTATAATATAAAAATTGTTTCCGAACAATTTTTGAAGGCAGGAGATTAATGTTCTGTTATACCTTAATTTGTGAATTTTTATCGGTTACCAGTTTTGATTCGATGTAGTTGAGTTTGAAAAATATTTTTTTTTAGTTGATGCGTTTTAACACCGATAGAAATGTCTTTCGAGGTATTTGCTTCGCTCTTATTCGGATATTGGGCGTAATGATGACTGAAACATGAAATAGATATTGAGAATTTGGAAAATGACCTCCGGTAAAGTCTGGAGACCAAGATCGTCGTCACAAGGCGATTGGTTTTCTCCTGCGGGGGTCAGGATGGATGGCACTAAATTCTGAATAAAGTTAAAGAAGGAGGAAGGGTAGTTTTCACCATTTTTAAGTTTTTACCTTTTTTTATAGTGGTAAAAACTAAAAAAAATTTGAGTTTTACTACAATAAAAGTACTTATTAAATTATTTAAAATTACGAAATTTTAACCGGACGTATGAGCGGGGATATTAAATATTATCAATACAAATTTTGCTTCATCATGAAAATCCACTGAAAAAATTTTGAAATTTCGGAGAAACATTTGGGTGTATATATCCCAATGTGGCCTGATATTCGACCTCACCGAACTTGAAGTATCGTGGTAATCATATTAATAAACTTTATTCCTTAGTTCTCTTGAATAACATTGCATCAAATTTGCGTCGTATTATTAAATATTATTCCAATAAATAAACTTTTAACCTCAAAAAACAAGAATACTGAATGTAATCAGTACTTAAAATATCAACTTTAAATTTCAATTTTGAAGATCCAACTAGCTAGCATTAATTTAAATGAAAGAGGGAATTTCTAAAGATATGGATTTTATGCAACCCTGATTTGAGAAATAACATTTTTATTTATTTTTTTATAATTTCTGATGATTTAGCTGTTTTTTAAGTTGAGGCTGTTATTAAAATCGTTTTATATGAGGTAGCTGTGAAACAAATGAAACCAAAATTCTTCTACTAAACTTTATTTCAGATACTCTAAATACAGAATAAAAACTTTGATAATAATAACTTTGATCAAGGGGTCATCTGGGACCCAAACGTGTTTATTAAGAATTTTTTATCACTTATACAATTAATAAAGTTTTAAGATAATAAGGTAATTTGATCTAGGGTCAAATCGAACCAAATTTTTTGACCGGATCTTCTTCGTAATTTTATTTTAAATATTGCTTAATTAAATCAATAACGATTAGAAATCCCACGGCGGTGTACTTGAAATAAACTATTTTTAACGATAAAGCCGGGAAAAGTTTGCAACACTTGCAAGCTTTTTTTGTTTAATTATTCTATTTGATTGAAACAATTATTTATTGCCGTTATTCTTAAGATTACTACACACAAGTACTTGATTATTTCAACAATTTAAGAATTTTTTTTTTCAATAAAATATAAATCTAATAGTAAAATGTTTGCTTTTTTGTACGAAGTATTGTGATCGCGAAAAATTACGGTTTCCAGATTTCAACGGCAATATTCATTTTGACCATCCCTGAATCCACTTTGACTAGTTTCAGTGTGACGTAAGTACATATGTATCTCGCGTAACTCAAAAACGATTAGCAATAGGATATTGAAATTTTGAATTTATAAGTGTTATAAAATCTATTTGTGTACCTCCCCTTCTCATTGCAATCGGCTGAACCGAAAATGTCCAAAAAAAAGGCACAAAATTAAAAAAAAAATATTTCTAAACTGCAGTAATAAGCCTTTATTGAGAGTTTTTCAACGATATAACACAAGTGACACTTATTTTTATTGGTTCCATAGTCATAGCAAAATAAAATTTGAATTAATGAAATATTTGGATCTTATAAGGGGAAGGCACATCGGTACGAATCAAACTTCATCTCCTTTTCTTTTTAATTTAAATATATTGATTTACTAACCTTTGATTGTAAAAAAAATTTACGATAATTATTCAATAACAAAAAAAAAAAAAAAAAACGAAAAAGTAACAGAAGATATTAATGAAATAACATTTTATGTACTTCTCATTTAAAAAAAAATCGCTTTCGGCACGCCGGAAGGCGGAGGTAGATTTCACCGGTGCTAAGTAGGGGATAAAAAAGATTTCCAACTGTAAGTTAAGAAAAACTTCAAATTTACTCAATACGACCATGGTTGCATGTGAAAAAAAGTTTCACATATTTAGCATACGACAAGTCCCATCTTCGTACAATTCTAGCTACATATTGGTCATCCCTTGCCGTAAGGATTGGTCATATCAAAAATTTTTTCAGATAAAAGTTAGTAATGTTTAGAGGATAACGATCACTTATAACAGATTCTATACTCTGCCTATTCAGGGAGGTATGGTTTTTTGTCTTCGAAACCCCATTTTTTCAACTCCCTGGGCCAATGGTTGGTAATATCAAAAAAATTTACTCAGATATGTTTTATGTCTTTATCCAAAGAATAGTAAGAACTTTAAACGAATTCGATATTTTACCTAATAAGAAAGTTATAGCGATATTTTGTTTTTTCGACAAAGCCTCTCCTTTTCACCCCTGTGGTCCAATTTTGCCCATTAATGAACTCGACAGATATTTTGAGTCGTTATATTTTATGTATCAATTTGAAAGTGACTGGTACAAAATTTCGGCACTTATCGTATCCACAAGAAAATGAAATATATACATACATAAACTTTTGAACTGACGGTGGTTTTGGGGTCGGGTGATGTGAAACGCGAAGATATATTGAAATTTTCCGACGTCGAATCATTGTACCCATTACAATAGGTAACTATAGGTTCTTATGAAATCGACCTAAAATGTGTATGTGTAATATAATAGGCAAGTGGAAGTCATCTGGTGTCCACATCAGATATTTCGTTTTAGTTATATCAGATAATGAATTTTTATTTCATAATCAGCTACATTTTTAAAGGATTTTCTGAACGTCAGAACTTGTTTTTAAACGTAAATTATTGCACTTATGTTTACAATACATAACTTTTATTAAATTATTAAAAATATTCGTTAAACTTTCATTGTTAATAAAACAATACATAATATATCCGTGTAATATAATAACCGTATAACGTTTCCAGCCTCCTTTCACCAATCGCGTTGTTTCCAACGATTTTGTCTGTTTTCTGAAGAGGTTGATTCATGATGAGCGGCAAAGTGAATGGTATGCTATAATCAATAATAAACTTTGTCCAGATAAGAACACTGTGGAAATTCTCACTGTGTCATTGTGAAGCTCCTCATGCAGAAATAACAGGCGAGAGGGAGGTTATTATTTTCCGTTTGCAAATAAGGGCACACTATGCTCACTCATGGATATCTGATCGACTCAAACAAATGCAACCGTTTGTGCTCGCAACGCCTGCCCACTAACAGTGCACCATAATATCCTTGTGGATTGTTTCGTTACGCGGCATTGCGTCGCAAGATTAAACTACGGGCTGATATGCGAAATAGTTTGGGAAAAAATGAAACAGTATTATCTAATCTTTCTCTATTTCTCAGGGCCGTCGGTTTATAATCAGATATTTGAATATTCAGTGTAGTTTTCAGCTATTTATACCATTTGGCAATTTTATGATCTTGATCTAGAGTATTGATGTAATACTTGACAATATTTTAATAAATCAATTGTAATCGTTGGATTTATTTCGCATTTTGGGTTTTTTAGATTTTAATTTAATGACTTCCTTGTACTTCTTACAAGGAAGTATTGTAATCGCGAAAACTTTCGGATTTTAGATGTCAATGGAAATATCCATTTTGACCATCCCTGAGTCCTTTTGACTAGTTTCGGCGTGACGTCTGTACCTACGTACATACGTATGTATCTCTCATAACTAAAAAACGATTAGCCGTAGGATGTTGAAATTTTGGATTTAGGACTGTTGTAACATCTGGTTGTGCGCCTTCCCTTTTGATTGCAATCACCTGGACCAAAAGTGTCCAAAAAAGCCCAAAATCAAAAAAAAAAAAATTGGATTTTTTACTTTCCCTTAACCAGCCCTCATTGATAGATTTATAACGATATATCATAAATGGTATTTATTTTCATTGGTTCCAGAGTTATAGCCAAATAAAATTTTAATTAATGAAATATTTGGATCTTACAACGGAAAGACTCATCGGTTCGAATCAAACTTCACTCCTTTTTTTAAATTTTAATATATTGATTTATTAATAATTACTAACCTCTTGATAGTAAAAAAAAATTTACGATAAATAATAACAATAAAAAAATTAAAAAATGAAAAAATCGGAAGTTATTAATGAAATAAAATTTTATGTACTTTTAAAAATGTGCATATGTAATTTAATAGGCGTACAAGGAAGTGGTGTTCACATTAGTTTTTTTTTTTTAATATTTATTTACGTATTATATAAATATCTTGTCCGGGCGCTGATAATGACACTTCGTTGTACACCCAGGGAAAAAATAAAGCATAATTGTAATTGGAAGATCTAACTAGCACTAAAAATCTTTATTAAGTTCAAACACGTCGTTAATTCAATAATTATGAAACTGGTAAAATAATATTAATTAAAGTTAAAAACAAATAAAAACTGTTTTAAAAGAATCATTTCATTTACTTTATAACAGAATGAAGCGAGTTTTATCTAAAAATAGCCCATCTAATGCAAAAAAAATAAGACACCGCATTTTAACAAATCGATCGTGGAAACAAAGATGTCAAGCTGAGACAAAACTTCTTCACGTCTTATGTAGTTATAGATTACGATTCTAACCTTATCTCAGTCGCAGATTTTTCGGGATAACATATTTCCTGTTGAAAATAGGATTGCTATATTGAAAATGGTACGAGTTCCGAAGAACAGCCATCAATATTTTCACATAATAACATTCAACCTTGTTTGCAGGCATTCACATTTTACGCATAAAATTATATTTAAAGAAAATATATTTCGCTCTCTCTTCAGTCGTTTGGATAAAACCGTGTTATAAAACACGTACTTCAAATATTGGGAAATTCAATTTACACAAAATTTAAAGTACACACAATTATATAAACACTTATTTTGGATAAATATTATGTTTAAGTTTATTAACAAACGTAATATTAAATGACTGAAGTACTTTGTTGGCATTTCAATAAATACATTTTTGCCTGTAAAATTTAATTAAAAACAAAAATATTTTAATAATTGAATTTTATTAAAAATTAATTAAGCGATAAAATTAATTTTACTAATAAATAATAATATTAATTAAAAATTATTAAATATTTAGGTTTACATAAAATATTATCAAACGAGATTTTTTAATTCTACCTAAACACTGTTAAAGCGTAAACTAAAATGATAAGAGCTGCGTAATACGAAAGTCAATATTAATAATATTTTATCAACAGTATGAAATTTCTTTAAGTATCATTAATATTTTAGTCTAGAAACTAAATAGAAGAATTAAGGCAAAAGTTATCTGATTTTTCAATAAATATAGCTTTACACGTATTATATATATTTTTACACGTATTACTACTATATACATTTCTTTCTCTCATCGATGAATAATTCTTTTTCTCATTCCATCAATGAGGAATGCTGAAGGAAATGTTTCCTTCATCCACGACCTCAGTGCGTCCATCAGTTCATATTATTCTTGGAGAAATGAAGCCTCTTAATACCGCTCCTTAATTATGGAAAGAGGTGAAAATCGTAGGCCCCAAACCCGGTTAAGTATGAAGGATGTAGAATAGGTTCAAATTTCAACTTCACAAGAGCCTCGGCTCTTGCACGTGATGCGTTTGGGCGAGCAGTATAGTTAAAATAGAAATATAAAAAAATAATTGGCTCAAAGATTATCGAACACGACACATACATCTCCTAAGGTGTTTACAACCTGTATGTATGGCACAGAATTTTACAGTCAACCCGGCTTCCTGGTATTCAGTGAAACGAGTTTGCATACCCAGAACACTGTCAAGAGATTTTTTTGCACAGGGATGGGTTTTTAATTATTTTTATTGTGACCAATCATAGTGCCGGTATTCCATGCTTAGACATTTTGCTTTGGGTCGGAACAGTGCATCTGAGTTTCGACTCCTGCACCAGCAACATTGAAAAGTAAGTCCCTTGCCACGACAACGTTTCAGAACTTGTTCACAACATTCTTTTTCGTTGTTTTTTTTCTGAGTGCGTGGCACCCACCGCGAAAGGTTTTAATGGTAGCTGTGTAATAACGTGTCCAACTCGTTCTTTCGAATGCCTATTGGGTTGTTGAGTAATGCGATGATAATTTTAAATAGTTTCATTATTCCACAATCTTCGCTTTATTACCTTTTACCGCACGAAATTTTTTTAACCGTTTACAAACCTTGTTTCGATAACATTTTCCGTTCATAATAAACGGGTTTTAGACGACGATAAATTTCAATAGCGTATACTTCTACAGCTGTTAAAAAATAATCACTGTAAGTTATTTTAGATGCGTTGACATAACAAGCGTACTCGACTAAATAATAGTGACTAACAGAAAATTACGGGGTGAAGTGCATGTTTTGGATGAATAGCAGTAGAGGAATGAAACCACATACAAGATATAGGACTTACCGCTTTGTGTGACATTTTTTTTCTGCCGTTATATTCCAGTGTGCATTATATTTCAGCATCCCTCGTAAATATACGCTCCAATAAAAAAAAAGTTGCCCTTTAGTAACCTTGAAAACGTACTAAATCGAAAGTAAAACAGTACTGAACATTTTCTTTTCGCCTTAAACTATTACGTTATCAATTTATATCTAAAATGTATTTTTTTTCGCAATAAATTATTAACTGAAAAAATTATAAAAAGAAATATTGACATATATATATTTCAGTTTTATATAAATCATTACGAAGATAAAGAATATATTTCTATATGAGTAACTATTATAGATTAAGTATTATGATAAAACTCACGTACAAAACACTTGTTACAACCCACGTAAACACACGTGACTATGTAAACAGTAATGTGGATTAGATTGATAGTAAAACCTACCTATACAGTAGGCATAAGTAAAACCCATCAATACAGTAGGCATAAGTAAACATATATAGAATGAAGAGATAAAAATAAATAACAATATTAAGTCTATTATTAGTATACTTTTAACATTAAACTACGCTGAGTAAATTAATATAGTTAGTTGTTATTTTTATAACATTGTTTTTAAATGTTATAAAAATAATTCCTATCTTTTAAATTGTTTTCTTTTTACTTCCTTGTACGAAGTAAAGAAAGTACTGTAACCGCGAAAAATTTCCGTTTTCAGTTTTCAACAGAAATATCCATTTTGACCATACCTGAATTCATTTTGACTAGTTTCGGCGTGACGTCTGCACGTACGTATGTATCTCGCATAACTCGAAAACGATTAGCCGTAGGATGTCGAAATTTTGGATTTATGAGTGTTTTAACATCTAGTTGTGCACCTCCCCTTTTGATTGCAATCGACTGAACCAAAAGTGTCTAAAGAAAAGCACAAAATCCAAAAATTCGGATTTTGAATTTTTTCTTAACTGTAGTAATAAGCCCTCATTCAAAGCTTTTCAACAAAGGGAAGTCCCCTTTGTTGAAAAGCTCTCCTTTTTCTAATTTAAATATAGTGATTTATTAATAATTATTATTAACCCCAGAGTGTAAACAAATTTGTACGATAAATAATTCATTATAACAATGAAAAATATATATATATAAAGTATCAGAAGTTATTAATAAAATAAAATTTTATGTATTTTCATAAAAAAAAAGTGTATATGTAATTTAATAAGCGTACAAGGAAGTCATGTAGTGCCCTACATCAGATTTTTTTAATTATTTGTTTTTATCAGTTAATTATTTTCTTCTATTATTTTGGTTATTTTTCGATATATATATATACGATTTATATTTAATATACATATATTTAATTTCTATTTTCTTTTTTTTTAATGAAAATATTTTACAGTTACTAGTTTTTTTTTCTTTTTATAAGTGGTAAATATCTAAAAAAAGTAAAAAACAAACAAAACATTAGTAAGCGTAAATTATAACAGTTAATATTTATACTAATCACAATCATTTATTCAAATTTTACTAAATCGTAAAACTTTTGTAGTTAAACTTTCATTATTGAGTAAAAAAATCAGTATGTAGATCTAAACCTTAAAAAAAGGGGTCTCAAAGAAAATCATACCTATTTCTTTTAAAATTTTCTGAAATTCCAATATTTATTTTAACATTTGTGCTATACGTATGTGAAATTTATTACGTGATAAAACACGTTAAAAAAAAATTTGACGCGTGTAAAAAAACACGTATTAAAAAAACTTTTAACGTACGAGTTAAACATTTTTGCCAATCTTTTTCTTAAAAAATATTTGAGGAGAGATTGGCAAGATGTTTTATTTTGAGTGTTATCCTTTACGGTGCAGAAACGTGGACTTTAAAAAAGGAAGACAAACGACGAATTGAGGCGTTTTAGATATGGGTGTGGCGTCGTAAAATGATAAACGTCTGTTGGCAGGATAGAGTAACAAATGAGGAGGTGTTGAAACGAGTAGCACGGGAGAGGAATACGTTAAATACCAGTTTAGACAGGAAAACTGGTTAGGACACTGTATGAAAGAAATTGCTTACTAATTGATGCAGTTGAAGGATTGTTAAATAAAAAGAAAAGAAGGGGAAGAAAAAGACTTCAGTTGATTGATGGGGTTGTGGAAACAGGAAAATATCCGGAAATAAAAACACCTGCACAGGACAGGAACAAGTAGAGTGCAGCCATGGCAACACCTGCCCCGTTGGCAAAACACAATGGATGAAAGAAGTTAAAGATTATTTTTTTTAACTGTTCCAGTGAGAGTGCTTCCAGCGTTATTTCCAACGACATTACCTTTATACATAAATTTGAATTTATGAACGTGTTTTTGATTCTTTCAACGGATGTTCCCTTAAAATCTAAAACGGCTGAGCCTACCTGAATTATTCTTTGACATTATTTATAAGCTAAACTGAAACGTTTTATCATATATCTACCCAGATAACACATTATTAGATGAGCAATTAAAACTAGACAGACTATATAATGATTTACAGTTTAATTTTTCGTATTTTCCTTTCACTAAAGAAACCTTGAAATATTTCTAATTAAACGTATGAGATATCGACGTGGCTTTCATAAGTAAAAGTAAGAAATTGATCAACAATTTTATTTTTTTTACTTAATCTATCAATATTATATAAATTAATTTCTAGATATCACAGGTCGGGTAAAAAAAATTAGTTAAATCTTTTTTTAGTAGGTAGACAAGCAATATAATATTTTTTAGTTCGAATTGCTTATATGATATATTTACAATAAAATCAAACCTGTTGTTTTGTTTGCTTTGAACACCCTTAATAGAACGTTAAATTTATCAGTTACTATTAAATACTAATCTCACGTACAAAACACTTGTTACAACCTACTGTATTAGTGTGCCACTATCAAACGCTCTAACAAGTGTTTTGTTAAAACACTTAAAAAACCACTATTATGCTAGTTGATTAAGGCGGTTAGAAGTAGAATCTTGACAACTCCATTAAAAGTGGCAGTAAAAGGAGAAAACAAGCGATGAAGAAGAAGGATTTAGTTAATAGATAAAAGTAAAGATTGAAAACTACAAGGGAAGGAAGAAGAAGACTTGGAACAAGGATATACAGACACAGCATCTTGTCTAAGGACCTGTTGCCAGGCAGAAGATAATGATGATGCCTACGTATGCCCGTCTGAAGCGTAATATCATCTCTTGAGCTTCCCTCAAAAAGTCAGTAAAAATATTCAAAATACAAAAGTGGACTCTCCGATTATTTTTTGGCACCTATAAATATGATTTAAGTACACCGATGCACAAAAAATTAAGCATTTTAATTTATACAATATTTATAAATATGCAATCTTTGTTAAAAAGAATAGTCATTTATTCTTGAAAAAATAACAATATCCACCTCTATCAAACAAGACATCAGAAATTTTGTGGTGTAACTTAACACAACACTTACGATTACAAGAAAGAACCTTATTATGATTCCGATTTCCCATTTTTAACAAATACCCAATCATTTACAGGATCTTCCCAGATATTTCTTTAAAATAAAACTACAAGATTTTCTTTTAAAGAAACAACAATATTACTCTGTCGATAAATTTTTGTAGAATATTAATTAAAAGGAGTTTTGGAATTTTCTGCGTCACCTTTAACGTGTTGTTCTTAACTATTTTCCTCCCATTATATATATATATATAACGGGACTGTTATATATAATATATTTTGTTATATGCAGAAATTTTTCTTCGTTTATCTGATTTGTTCAAGTCGCTTTGTTTTTTGTTTTTTTTTTTAAGAAAATTGAGTTGTTTTGGTTTGTTACGGAAAGCTTGAAAAAGTATTATTTTTTTCATTTAAGTTTTCGAATAATTTTTTTCAAATTGTATGTGAAACATCACGCATTAAATATAATTTTAAAAACTCAAAAATAATAAATGAAAAACAATAAATTTAATAACGATGAGTCAAAATTAATATCATTAAATCGTCTACTTAAACTACATATCTAAAAGAAATCTACACTAGAATCATTAGACGAATTTAATCCAAAAAAAAATCATAAAAATAAAACTATTTGGTGCGCCTGAATATATATATATTATACATCTATTTAAAAACTCTTGCGCAGAACTTCGCAAGAAGATCTACTTTTTGTTTCTCAGCCCTCACTACTTCGCAGTAAGAAACGCGCTGATTTTCAGTGTACAACCCACTACGTATGTTGGATTAACGATTAGACCCTATACACAAGGAACAGGTCTAAAATCACTCACCATAGGGACTCACAGTTTAAGCGCGTATTAAAAATACACCAATACGAATTCAATATAACCTCAAATTGAGGTCATGTTACCTGTTTCAACCTGGGCGTAACTGAAGAATGACTCAACCAGTTTTCATCAAATTTTCACACTATTTATCATATCTAAATTTCAGTGAAACTATACGTAGGCCCATATATACATACATTACCTACCTTTTTGTAGTTCTGCTCATCTAAGTAGATATAAAACACGTGAAATATATTGAAATACATAAATGCATATCTTACCTAATTAACGTACGTTAATTTTTTTCTCACAATCTTATAAATCAGCTGGGTTTCTTTCTTAAAACTCTTATCTGATTAAATTCTTCAAGCGTCGCCTACGATCAATCTGAAACACTGTAATAATACAAATTTTTGTGAATATTGCTGATATTTTTGTTGCTTATTTTACATTTTATACGTGAAAATAGAATACCCTAGCTAAACGAATATCTTCCAAAATGATTGAATAGCATGCATCACAGAAAATAATTTCTCAGTTAAACCGCGTCATTTGCTTGAATCCATACCTACCGACCTGCTTCCTGTTAGGTACGAATCATTATTACACCTTCAAATTATAGATGGAAATTAACTGCAAACAGACGACTGAATCAAAATTACTAAGTCCTATACTGATTTTACTTATTTTTTTAAATTCTTGTTTTTTTATGTTAAAAAATCTGATGCGGACACCATATCCACGTACGCCTATTAAATTACATATATAAATTTATATGAATTTATAATTTCATATATAAATTTACGTATAATTTTATTTCATTAATAACTTCCAATATTTTATCTTTTTTTTTTTTTCAATTATTTTTTATTGTAAAAATTTGTTTACTGTAGGTTAATAATTATTAATAAATCAATAATTTAAATTTTAAAAAAAGGAGATAAAGTTGGATTTGAACCGATGTGCCTTCCTCTTGTAAGAACCAAGTATTTCATTAATTAACATTTTATTTGGCTCTAACTCTGGAACAAATGAAAGTAAGTACCACATGATATATCGTTGAAAAGTTCTCAATGAGGGCTTATTACTGCAGTAAAGAAAAAATTCAAAATTCAATTTTTTTTTGGATTTTGGACTTTTTTATTATCATCTTTTAGTTCATTAATCCTGTGATATTGTCGGACAGTATTCTCCCAAAGTCGTAGTTAATCATCATTTCGTTTAATTGTTTTTTGTTGTCAATCATTTAATCACTCTTTCGATATAATTCTTCTGATCTTAATTTCTGTACAAGTTCTCTAGTTTTCAAATTTTCTCTCTGTTTATATTCATCATCCTTTCTTAATTTTTTTATTCTTTCCATCGTCTTCACGTTTTCTTCCTCTTTATATTTATCATCTTCTCTTAATCTTTTTTATTCTTTCTTTGATTTTAACATTTTCTTTCTTGTTATATTTATCATCTCTTAATTTGTTTATTCTTCCTTGTTCTTAACATTTTCTTTCTCTTCATACTCTTGTCGTTCTTTTGAGATATATTTCTTTATGTTATCTTTGTTTTTCCTGTAAGATTATTTATTTTTGATTATTCAACAAATAATTCTATAATAATAATTGAATATTTTACACCGTAACGAGGAAATTAACATTTGTAACTATACTACAAATGTTCATTAAAAGGAATAGTTTAATTATTATAAACTTTTATTTACACGACACACTAGAAATCTGGAACTTTTGTTAATCAGCAACTGATGACGATACGAATAATACTGATCCTGTAATACGAGTAATAAAGGAACTTTTACTGTATCCTAATATTTATTACAACAATATTTCCTAATATTTCTCGTATTTGATGTTAATAAAAACTAATATTTCATCAATTGTGTAACTTGTCTACTTTATTAAAGAATTGGAGGATTGTATCTCACTTTCAAATCAAATAAAAAATATAAGCGCAGCAAAAAATGTGTATATGTAATTTAATAGGCGTACAAGGAAGTCATGTGGTGTATACATCTGATTTTTGTATACTGAGAAAAAATGTTTGTAACATTTTCAAATGAAAATAATATATATTAAATTTTTCATAATTTACAAATCGATTAAAATTATTATATTTTTCCTATACAAAAATTATTCAAATTTAATAATTAACCACATAAAAAACGTTTAATATCTGAACAGCAGTTTACTAATGACTAGAAAAATTCCTTCGTATGTTGGACCACAGGAAAAAACACCTACGAACCTACGACGAATACGAACGATCTTATGGAATACTAAGAAATGTATATATACATTCTTCATTGGATTCTCAGGTAAAAAGAACAACAATATGAAACTGGTTAAGGCTAAGTAAAGAAATGAAAAGTCGAAGTAGTCTCTTATTATCTTGTTTAACGAAGGCAGATTGAAAAGCTGAGAAAATTCAGTATAGATGAATTCTTGAAGAGTAACCACCAGGTTGGTCTAGTGGTGAACTCGTCATCGCAAATCAGCTGATTTCGAAGCCGAGAGTTGTAAGATTATAAACCTAGTAAAAGGAGTTACTTTTATGCGGATTTGAATACTAGATATTGGATACCGGTGTTCTTTGGCGGTTGGGTTTCAATTAAACGTACATCTCAGGAATGGTCGACCGGAGACTGTACAAGACTACACTTCATTTACATTCATGCGTTTCATCCTCTCTGAAGTAATACCTTACGGTGGTTTTGGAGGCTAAACCGAAAAAGAGAGGTAAACAAACTGGCTTATTTGGTACATTTAGGCTCTTGCAGTTTATTTGATGATTTCATTGCCATAAATTATATTAACTCGCTGTAATGACTTTTTATTATAATAATCGTCATAAAAGAAGATATATAAAAATTACATAAACATTATAGTTATTACAGTAGAACAGAATTAAGAATTTTAATTTTAAATTTCGCTTGGTAGGGCATTTTTAAGACCATGTAAAACAAATAAGATAAATATTTTCTACTCCAAAAATCTCGTTTATTTTCTGAATATGCTAGTAGAATTTCAGCCTTCAGCATGTGAACATTAATTAAGAGTTTCATTGTTTAAAAAAAAATCGTTGTTTACGTTTGCTAAGACTCACTTGCCAAGACCCCTAGAATAATATAAAAAATAAATATTTTTATAATTTTATTACGGGTAATATACATTAAAAATCAAATAAATTACTTATTTTCTTCATTAAGAGCTGTGAATTTCAGATATATGTTTTGTATAATTATAGAACAAGCTTTATCTTCGTTGTAGGCGTTGGCAGGATAGTTTTCGAATCTTCATAAAGGGAAATGATGAAATATTCCTGCCTAGATGTACACTTTTTGTTAGTTTTATTATGAAACCAACAGCAAATTAACAATAAGCTGGAAATTTCTCAATTACATATGTTTTGAATAACAAAGCACCTAAGAATTTTTACTAAAAACTCTAGCACTAATTGTATATAGTAAAATCTTTCAATAGTAATAATACAAAAATCATTCAATAGAATATCCCTTTTTCGTTTTTCCTTATAGAAACAATATCTATATTGTTTAAAAAAGTGAAAAGATAAAGATGCTACGATTTGCCGATTTCCTGATGATATAATAATTCTAGTTGAGAGTAAAAATTATTTAGAAGCAATGAAATGCATGAATGATGTCCAACGCAAAAACTACCGTATGAAAATAAACAAGAACAAAACGAACGTAATGAAATTTAGTAGAAATAATGTAGATGAACCGCTGAATATAAAAACAGGACGTGAAAAAATTACGGAAATAGAAGAATTTTGTTATTTGGGAAGTAGAATTACTAAAGATGGACGAAGCAGGAGCGATATAAAATGCCATATAACACAGGCGAAACGAGCCTTCATTTACAAATATAATTTGTTTGCATCGAAAATTAAACAAAACATCAAGAAAACATTTTTAAAAGTATACGTTTGGAGTGTAGCTTTATATAGAAGTGAAACTTGGACGATCACAGTACCTGAAAAGAAAAGATTAGAAGCTTTTCAAATGCGGTGCTATACGAGAATGTTAAAAATCAGATGGATGGATAAAGTGACAAATGAAGGTGTTGCGTCAAACTGATGAAGAAACAAGCATTTGGAAAAAATATAGTTAAAAGAAGCGACAGACTTTTAGGTCACATATTAAGGCATCCTGGAATAGACGCTTTAATATTGGACGGACAGATAAAAGGGAAAAATTGTGCGGGCAGGCAACATTTGGAATATGTAAAAAAAATTGTTAAGGATGTACGATGTACGGGGTATACCGAAATGAAACGACTGGCAATAGATAGGGAATCTTCGAGAGCTTCATCAAACCAGTCAAATGACTTTAGACAAAAAAAAATTGTTTATGGTTTTTTTAACCTCCGGGACCAACGTTAGATATTAATCCAAATGATGAGATAAATGAACATTTTTGTAGCGTGTGAAAATGCCATGCTTGACCGGGATTCGAACATGGGACCTCCGAAAAAAAGGCCGAGCGCTACCACTCGCACGATTAATTATACTTCACCTTAAACTGCAAGTATTATCGATGATTTTGTTGTATAGCTATCAAAGACCTACAGCCACAAAAGTAATTCCAAAAACATTTTAGCATCTATTTAATTTTATCCACAGTTTATGTCTCCAGATTAGAATTATCATTTAGATAATTATATTTAACACTTATTTTGTTAAATTTTATTTAACGTTTAAGTCCGAAGTAAGTAATCAGTTTTTATATAATAAATGATGTTCATTATCTTTTCATTATAATGAAATTCTCTTAAAAACGATGTCGTTAATAATTCAGACTACAACTGCGCATTGTAATTCATTGCGTAATACCAAAACTAATTACTGTATAAATAAGACCCCTTCATTACTGTAAATTATGCGATTTTATTTATATTTGTGAGAAAAATTAATTGGCAGGCAAATAAAAATCTGTTATAGATAAATAGGATAATAAATTCAGAGAGACAAACGAAAGTAAATTGGGAAGAGAAAGAAAAAAAATAGTAGAATATTTTTCTTTTAATAAGGTAAAGAAATTCTAATAAAACCTATGATCGACGGAGGGGGTTACTTATAATAAAAATAAAATTACATAAGATTTTCTAGTTGATCAACTTGTATCCTCTCTACCATGACATAAAACTATTTTATGATTTCATAATTTCTGAAATTTAGAACCATACTCTATAGACAAAAAGTAATAACAAAGATGTTAATGTTATAACAAGATAAATATTAAAAATTAAAAAACACGACTGCAAAAAAAATATATTACTCTTTATATAGGGTAATTAAAGAGAATGCTGGTGGAAATTTTCTATTTAGTATTATATATATTCGTATATATTTTTTCTATTTTTTTAAATTTACTTAAACAGGTACATAAACATATATATATATTTATATATATATATATATATATATATATATATATATATATTGACTATATTTTTCCGATTCTACTTGTAAAACTACACAAAAAATATCTTTAAAGGAAAAATGGCAATTTCTCCTTCATTCTCCCGCTATTCGCCATTTTGTTATTTTTATATAATAATTTATATCTCAAATTCGAATACAAGAATCATATAAATATTTGGTAAACATCTTGTTAATAAATTTTTAAAAATAGCAAAAAATCAGGAGTGAAATACCTTCTCAAATTACAAAATGGCGGCCATGTTTATCTTTCAAACCTTTTTTTCTCTATAAATATTAGTTTTATCAAAAATTATGTTATTTACTAAAACATTAAGACTTTTATTTTGAACAAAATGAAATTTTATTTTTTTAAAACGTTTAACTAGTCGAGTTGTGGGAGAAAATTAATGTAATTTTGTATCATAATTATTAGGTCTATTATTGTGAGAAATTATTACTTAATTTGATACTGATTTACAATTAACAATAAATAAAAACAATTAATATTTCATCGAATTGATCGTAAAGCGGAGGACATGAAAACAGACAAAATTACAAAATAAATTTTCTGCCGTAACTCGGTTATTTGTAAAACCGATTTTCAAAAATGAAATGTCATTTTGTTCAAAATAAAAGGCTTAATATTTTAGTAAATAACATAAATTTTGAAAAAACTAATATTTATAGAGATAAAACATATTTATAAAACATTTTATAGAGATAAAAGATTGAAAGATAAACATGGCCGCCAATTTGTAATTTGCGAAGGTATTTTACTCCTGATTTTTTGCTATTTTTAAAACTTTATTACCAAGACGCTTATCAAATATTAATGTGATTCGACTATCCGAACATGAGATATAAATTTTTATATAAAAATAACAAAATAGTGGACAGGGGGAGAACGAAGAAGAAATTGCCATTTTTCTAAGGATATTTGTTGTTTAGTTTTACAAGTAGAATCCGGAAAAGTATAGCCAGACCACCTTTTTAGAAACACTCTGTATATGTCATAGACTAATATTTAGTCTATGACACTCCCGGTACGTAAGAATTCCAACGCGTAGGTCATACATGTAAATCGGTTCGTTGAGCTGCTACGGTGAAACAACCACGCATACATACAGCACATACACCCTAAATACAATTAACCAATACATGCAATGGATTCAGTCAATACATATACCATAAATACATTTTTTGGGCATTCGTGTAAAAAGGATGAATAAATATTTTTTAAGCTTATCGCGTTATATTATCAATAAATAAAAATGAACAGTTGATAGTCAATTCAACTGTGGTTAAAGTTTTAAATATTTAACCATTTGTTTTAGTTAACCCAAAGATTCTCATTATGTAAATTTACAATGAAAAATGATTCAGCTATGTACATTTAAGAAATTGCTGTTCCTTCTTGGTATTTGAATAAATAAATTTCAAAAATAAACCAATTCAAATTGGTAAAATTATAAATACTATTCATCCCTACGTCTTACTTACTTTTTTAATTATTCTTTTCATACATAAAAAAAATTAATTAAAAAAACGTTCTATAGACTGACTTTTTAAGACAGTTAATCATTCTTAAAATCAACTTGCGTTAATGTGTTTTACCAAGGATCAATTTCTTCTTGCAAAAAAAACTAAAATTCATCCCTACTACAGCTTAATTAACTACTGAAAACTATTTATAACCAGATAATGTCATATTTATAAAAAAATTACACACACATCCAACCACGCGCGCACGCATACATTTTTTTTAATAATAATAACAATAAAGGTAAAAAAAAATTAATACAACTAGTTCTTTAAGGGTTTATATTATCTGTTATTATGATAACTGACTTAATGAAAATTGCGAATTTTCCCATTTGTAAAGCATCCTTCATAAAGCAAAGATTATTAAATTTGTAGAATTTTTTTACTAAGTAAAATTTTAAACAAAAAAAAATGTATTTAATTTATATTTTTATGTATGACGTGATTCTTCAAACAATTTTGGAGAAATTGTACTATTTCCAGCGTACAGTTTTCCGACTCCAAACTTCCTAAGGATAAACATTCCCATCTCTCTTTCCCATTTAAAAAATGTTACATTTAAAGAAAAGCAGCAAAAACAATATTTACACAGTATACAATTTCTAGATAATAATGGCATAATTTAGATTTCATAATTTTAAATAAAATAATTTTTTTACTTAAGCAAAATAAGCACACATTAAGACAAAAATAGGCCGGACAAAATATCTTAACCAATATTTTACTGGTTTTGAACTCATAGATATCAAAATGATTAGCAAATCATTTCTTTATCAAAAGAAACTAAAAGTAACAAAATAAAATTAAAAAAGGTCATCCTTAGAATATCATCTTAATTCAAAATACGTATATAAGAAAATAATGTCGCCTATTGTCTGCCATTTCCGTTTCCTCAACTTGACATGAATCTTTTTCATATCTTTGTGAAAATTGGGTCTACTGTTAGAAAGGAAAATAGGTCCTTAATGGAGACGCTGCTGTATTACTACTAATGCAGCTTTTATAGAATATTAACTGGCCTAGTATAAAAATTAACGTCTGTTTTTTTTTTCAATTTTCTATCTCTTTTTTCAATCCTTTCATAAATTTCACTATGAAAGGCTTATTAATTTTCATTAAACTTGTTAAAACAATGGCCTAATTTTAAACTTTGGTTAAAAGTCATAGAAATATTTGACATCAAGTTACTCCTCTTTCGTATAACTCCAAAAAAGGGAAATAATAAGATTAATTTCATAGACAAAGGTTGTAGTAAAAAATGAACTATTTTTTTTTAAATAAAAAAAAAAGATTTTAATTTAAAAAAAAAATAAATTATTAAAAGCGATCCGGTGGGGTAAAGGGAAAGTGAGAAAAAGAGATAGAAAATTCTGACCTACATTTTATAATAACAAAAACAGCCAATAAAATACTAGAGCTAACTGTCGGGAATTGCTTGTTCAACAGATAGGCCTGACAGCTGTTCAATTTCAGTCATTTGTCGAAGTGTGAATCTAAAAATAGAATGTTTTATAGATCGTTGGACACAGACAGTATTTCTAAAAAGATAAAAAATAATATAAAATGAAAATAATAAATAAAAAAGTTGATGATAATAATAAAATTAAAATAAAGAAAGAGAACGGTATAAAAAGAATATTATTTTTCCTTATAAAAGGAGAAAGTGAAAGTTTGCTAACACAATTTCATCGATACAGAAATTAAAGAAATATGGATCAAGTATTGATTGTATTTATCCTGCGCAGGATTTTCTTTCTAAAGCGAGGAAACTCAAACTTAACATTTAAATAAAAGACAATGCAACACTTGGTTTGTTTTAAAAGCTTTATAAATTGCTTCTCTGATCTGTTTATCAGATGCAATCAGCGATACGGCTGGACCGAATTTCAGGCAACATGACCACTACCATATTTTTTATATCTAAAACTCAAATTTATTGCACTGGGTTCAATATCAACTTTTACAGACTTACAAGTTAATATTTCAAACTATTCACCGAATAAGTCTGTTAAATTTTTAACAGACATTTTCTTTTCTTTTTTTAATACTTTTATTTATAGTCGCATCAACAATTAAGGTCATTAGCGACTTATCAATATAATATAACTGTACCGGTAAATTTGTAGTCTTAAACTACTCCTGAGACGTGTGGTTAATTGAAACCCAACACCAAAGAACAGCGGTATACAGGAACTAGTATTCAAAACCGAATAAAAGTGAAGAAAAAAGATAAAAGTGACATATAATATTCAATTTAATACTCGAACTTCATTTTAATATTTACAAATATTAAAATTAAAGTGAAAAACTTGACAAGTTCACTTTTTACAAAAAATTTTAGATTTTAAGTAAAAAGTTAGCCTTGATTTTGTTCATCAGATTGATCTAAAAGATTCTGAAAGATCTCCAGGAAAAATATTTTTTCTAGATATAAACGAAGCAGTTTGTACCTTCACAAAAAAAATCAATGGTTCATAAATGTCAAACAAAATTAGTATGATTTTCATACTTTCTTACTATTCTTTTTCTTTTTCTTGTTTAGCTTCCGGTAATTATCGTTCAGATATTACTTCAGAGGATGAATGAGGATGATATGTATGAGTGTAAATGAAGTGTAATCTTGTACAGTCTCAGTTAGACCATTCCTGAGATGTGTAGTTAATTGAAACCCAACCACCAAAGAACACCGGCATCCACGATCTAGTATTCAAATCCGTGTAAAAATAAGTGACTTTACTAGAACTTGAACGCTGGACTTCTCGACTTCCAAATCAACTGATTTAGGAAGACGCGTTCACTACTAGACCAAGCCGGTGTGTTTTTTCATAATATTCTATGTTTTAAAAACGAAACAGTAATGTTTTTCAATAACAACTTTTGGTAAAGAGAATATATTTATATTTATAACGTATGGACGATTATTAGAAAATTAGTTTGTAATATATTTTATTTCTAGAAAGTCCTCTTTGAATAACAAAATTTCATAAAATGGGCCAATATTATAAATATTTGGTAGACCAAAAGGCAATATGAAAAAGATCAACGGCTAAAGATAGAGAAAGAAATTAAAAAAAACTACACACGAAATTTTTACAAAAAATTCAAAACTAAACTCGGAAAAATAAACCACACAGTCTTTGCTTTAATGGAAGAAATGATCAGTTCGCATTAAACAATCAAGAAAACTGTAGACAACGCGCTAAATATTTTGAAAAACTTCATAACTGTTCAGAACAAACCTAAAGATTTTTACCGCAGCTACCTTAAGAAAACCAAGTCATAAGACAGATCAAATGACTACAAAATCACAAAAAAGCTTCCGGTGAAGACGGAATTATAGCAGAACTCCTAAAACCAGCCGGACCAGACATCATATAAAAAATCACCAACATTTTGGAAAACATAGAAAATTCCAGAGGATTGGACAAATGCATTAATCCACCCGTTACACACAAAAAGAAGATAGAACAGACGATAACAATTATAGAGGTAAATCATTGTTACGATGACATATAAAATTCTATGTCTTCTTCACCGAGCACAGTTACATCTAGAGCCAAAATTGGAGAATATCAAGCAGATTTTAGACCTGGCAGATCATGTTCAGATATATTTTAAACTTAAAGCTACTCAGAAGGCATCAAAGAATTTGTAGAAAAAAATTAACTTCCACGTTTGTAACTTTAAAAAAGCCTACGATTCAGTTGATCAAGAATCATTGTTCCAAATACTAAAAAAACAAAATCTGGATGTTAAAACTCTTGCAATCATAAAACAGATATGAACAATCCAAAGTAAAGTTCACGGGTGAACTTTCAGAATATTTCCCAATCAACGCCGTAGTAAGACCAGGGATGGGTTTTTGCCATTACTGTTTAACTGTGTCGTCGAGAAGGTGGTTCAATGATGCAAAACTCAAAATTCACCAACCAATCGCTTAGATAGAGAAAAAATAAAAACAGGCTACCATTTGCGGATGACTTAGCAATCTTAACTCGTAACTATTGAACAACACAAAAACAGATCGAATTACTTAAAGAAACCGCAGAAAAATTCGGCCTTCAGATTTCAATAACAAAAAAAAACGAAATATATTACTTGTAACAAACCAATACCAAAATATTTGCAAACTAAATATGATAAAATAAAACGAGTCGCACAGTTTAAAGTCTGGGTGAAACGATTCAAGAAAATTGAATGGCAAAATAGCCAATGAAATTAGATGCTAAAATATGGAATTAGCAGCATTCTATTCCAAATGGAATGGAATGTAGCATTTATAACAAAAAAGCATCTTCATATACACAAAATTATAACATTTCAACAGAATCATTCAACCGGAATGTCCCTATGGATCAGAAACATTTGTTTTGAACGGAAAAGCGAACATTCATTCATTCATTGAAAAAAATAAAACGCAAAAGAATAAGAAAGAGTCTTAGGACCAAAACGTACTGGAGAAGAATACAGACTCAGAAGCAGTCAGGAGATCAAACAATACACAAACATTCACGTGGACATTACAAAACGCAGATTAAAATTTTATTGCTACATCAAAAGAAGGAACCCAGACTCACGAAAAAAACAGTTCAACTATATGAAAAAAGAAGTAAAGCAACTACAGACACGATAAAATGGATTGGTGAAATCAAATATGGCCTAAAGCCGACAGGAATAATTCTAGCAAACATTCGAAACAGAATAACGTTTGCACACAAAATTCAGAAATAGCAAGTCGACAAAGAGAATGGACCAAAAAAGAAGACAACAATAATCTGATCTAGAGAAAGAAAACAGAAGCTCACAGAAAAAGAATGAAACAAATATGGGAACAAAATAAGGCAAAGAAACGCCTCGTAAGTACTTTGCGTAGTTCTAAATGGGCTTATTCACATCCAAAAAACAGAATAATATATATAATAACTAAACTCTATTCTTTGGTTAGACAAATATAAAAAAACTAAATAAGTTAGAAAATTATCCAAATTTATAGAAAACTGATGGTAATTTGTGGTTTGTCTTGATAAAGTCCTACATCTTGGACGAAACGTCGAGGTTTTCTGTTTTTGTTATTTTGTTTGTTTGGTTGTTGACCTAATGAATTGCGTTAGAAAGTTTTCCACTAATTTAGACAATTTTCTAACTTATTTAGTTTATATATATATATATATATATATATATATATATATATATATCAGTAAAACGGCTTTCATCTTGAATGTATTACTATTATTTTTAATACTATGACATCATTATTTCATTTTGAAAAAAATACAAATATTTAATTAACCTAATACCATGAATACCGGGCTGCCCCTGCCTGAGTGTCCCCCATTAGAGCAATTGGCGTGAAGACAAGAGTCCCGGCTTCTGAAGGGGGGGGGGGCAGGAACGACAAGTCGGACCTGGCTACCTTACTTTGAGAGTTAAGAGGCAGACACGGAGGAAAAATTCAACCGGCGGGCCGACCTGTCATGCCGTATACAGACGGTAGGCAGGGAGGCCTATTTGAGTATATGAACACTTCCCGGAGCTGCGTTGTACTTAATTCCAAGATCCGGCCCAGCGGTGAAAAGGAAAAAAATACCATGAATGCGCAATTAAAACTACGTTGTGTAAGTTTATATCATGCATCAAGATACTTTAACAAAAGAAATAGACCGAACTGTCAATATGCTACTTAATATTTTCTATTCAGTTATTTAATTATGTTTAGTTAAGCTAAACTTCTAAGAAAATTTTAATAAAACAGGAAGTTTATGGAAAAGATTTAGAGAAATAAAGGTACTAGAATCAAGGACAATGTTTATATAAAGGACCGATTTACTGAAGTGTATTATTTTTCCCTTCAAGAAATGATAGAGCGTTACCATAGAGATTCATTCGCTTTAAAATAAAACGAGCTCAAACAAAGGCAAAAGTGTACTTGAGAAACTTTAAGCTCGGCATTGAATGAATCGTTTGTTTCTGGAAATGAATACATAACATTAAAAGAACAACGATAAACTTTTAAACATTACAATTTTCTTGCCACAAAAGTAATAAAATGAACAAGATCATTGACAAAAATGCTAAATGGATTTTCCAACAAAGAAATTACAATTAAAAAAACCAAAAATAGTAAAAAATGTATATTTATTTTTCTTAGTATTATAACGAAGCCCATTCAATAATAAGTAGCTTCAATAACTTTGAAAAAATCTGTGGTTTTTCTATATTTTAAATAAATGACAAACACTTTTAATGATGAAAAAAAAATGTTAAAAAACTCATTGCAATAGGCTTATATATGGGCTTTTGAAATATATTTATATCAACCAAAAGTTTCATTTTAAAAAACTTTATAGATATGTAATAGGTGCAATCAATTAAAATTATCTCTGATTCATCCTGATTCCTTATTACAAAAATGTGATTTATTTATGTATAAAAGTTATTTACCGCTAATAAGAACAAGAAAGATAGAAGTAGTAAATAAAAATAACTTATTCATTAAACATAAAGTTAGTTTACCGTGTTAAATAACTTAAAAACATTTATAAATAATTCGTTAATAAACTGTGATTACACAATTTACAGTCTAAGGCATTAACAAAACACCTACGTTTCGACAGCAAGGAAAACTTTAAACGGAGATTTTCTTGAATATAAAGGAATGAAAAGATAAGTGTATTATAAAATAATACAGAAATTTGAAATTATAATGTTTAGTTTAACTCACACTTCTATTTCTCATATTTACCCAGTTTATACATTTATTTATGATTCTTAATACCATTGTATTACCGACAGTGAAGTCTCAAGGCAGAGAGAGAGAGAGAGACAGAGACAGATACAGAGAGAGAGAGAGAGAGAGAGAGTGAGAGAGAGAGAGAGAGAGAGAGAGAGAGAGAGAGAGAGAGAGATTCACGACCCAAGGAAAAATACAGCAGCTGATCGAATAAATCCCAACCGTTATACGCATATGTTACACACGCACGAACACACAAATTACATTATATATTATGCACTCTATCATTTAGTTTGAGATTATAGCCATTTGTAAGATCTGAGAAATTACTCGTTTCTAGCACAATACTCCCCGAGGGGATTTTAACTTTTAAGAACACCAGAAATTAGAGACTCAGGAATTCCGAGTAGGACTTACTTTTTATTTTACTCGTGCACAGGCTGTCAACATTGAAAATAAATATCTAATCTACGTACAGAAAATTACGAAATTTACAACGTAACCAACCGATTTAACAATCTTTCTTTCATCAAAATCATACCACAGTCGTTGCCAATATTTCAACCGTAATCTAAAAAAGTGAAGGTAGATAGTGTATTTAAGTGAATGACTAAGCGTAATAAGTTTTAAACAACTCTGGAAATTAACGTGAGTCTTTTTTTGTAGTATCAAGTTACGAGAGTTCTTACGTTCAACGCCTAGTAAAGCAGTTATATTTTTATACCAGTATCGTGGGTACCGGTGTTCTTTTGTGGTTTTATTTTTTTAACCACACAAGACCAACCGGTAACTGCCTAGAAGACGTCGCCTCGGTTGACTTTATGTGACGCGGCGATGTCTAGCCACCACCTTTCAGCATTGTCCACCTATTGGACCTTCCCAACGGGATCCATCCTGGTTCATTGAAACAACACGACCTCCGCTTCTGGATACCGTGATGCCTCACCCCAGGAGGGCTACCCTCCCCGTCACTACTCCTAATCGGGGTCCGAGTATGCCCCCATGCATACCCCCGACCCTCGCGCGCCCACCCCTCAAACCTCGAGGGTTTCAGCATTAAGGACGTCCCGATCCAGTCACCCTTGCGTGTGACCGGGCCAAGATGTCCTCAGCAAAAGGGCTACCTCCCTGGCCCTGCACGGTTCCGCGCTTCGACCACACTGGCTACATTATATTTTTAGCTACTCCCACTTATTTTTTTTTATTTTTTCTTTTAGTTCTTTGGTGGTTGGGTTTCAATAACCACACATCCAAGGAATTTTCGGCCTGAGACTCTACAAGACTACAATTCATTTACGTTCATACATATCATCCTCTGAAATAATATCTTACGATGGTTCCGGAAAAACCTTACGGCTAAACAGAAAAAGAGAGAGAGGTTACTGGGCAGACCACTTTTCTCAGTGGTCTAAAAAAGAATAAAATAAAAGAATGCGACATCAATTCACTTATTTTCACTTTTTCTGCTTCAAACATGTCGAAGATGGGAAATCCTTCTTGTTTTTTAGGTCTTAAAAACGGATAACTTGATTGTACCCCTTGTCATTGGCCAGCACATAATAGACTGAATTCCAATAGCGGTGAAATTTTCTACGAAAACTTTCTGAATATGTCAAGAAAGGAAATACGAGGAAAATAAAGCTCCAGTTCTTGACGAAGGTTCATTATATGACAAAAGGTGAGAACGACATATTCGGATTTATAAGGAAGTAATCACACGACTGTCATAATTATACAAGTAGTGAAAACGTGCCTAAATAATGACCTAGAAAATTTAGAATGACCTAGAAAATAATTGTGAAAAAGGCGAACCATTAACCACAAAAAAAAACTAAGACTGAGACGGCGTCGCAGTTTCTTGTAACCTAGTTCACTGAACTGAAAAGAGAAGCCGTAGAGATAAATTTATCATATGATAAAATAAAAAACGCCACGGCATTCGTTTAAGCTTTACTAATAACCACATAATGAAGAAGTTTTGATAACTAATTATTAAAACCATTTGTTTAACAGCAAAAAGTGTTACTGGTACAACAATAATTTTGATCATCCCAGAGGTTGTCGAATTTCATACGAACATCGAAACATTCGTAGTTAAAAAAAGCATACATAACTTCATTTTAGTTTAAATAAAATTAAATTAAATAAAATTCCGCGGTCAAACACAATAAGCAATACCACAAACAAACAAACAAAAAATATTGGAATTTTTTGCTCCCTTAAGGGAAAAAATATAACGATATCAAACGATTGCATTAACCAGTTCGAAAAAATCATATACACCATTCATCCATTGAATTTTTCAAATCAATTAAAATATAATAAATTTTAATTCCTCGTTTTTTAACTAATCACAAGAATAAACACATCGAATCAATGGGAATACAACGAATCTAGATAAATACAATTAGTAATTACTTTGGCCAATCGTAGTACTCCACGATGCTAACATTGTTAATCCAATTATTAAATCGTATTATTGTTATCAGCCACAAGATATACATGTAACAACTTAGAAAACGGCAATTTTGCAAAACATTTAGCAACACCAGTTGGGGAGCCGATCAATCACGTATGTTGCCTTTTTAGTATTCCTTAGTTCGTTGCCGTTTAGATTACGGTTGTATTGCCTACTCATCAGTGCGCCTACCGCACTTAAGAAGCTGGATGCTGTACATTCTTTCCTTCGTCTTGCTACAGGTGCATTTAGATCAAGCCCTGTCCCAAGCCTATTTGTTAATTTCGGCGAGTCATCACTTTGAGATAGACGAGACCAGCTTCTAGCATCTTAAAGGCTTAAAGGACAACCGAATCATCCAGTTTTTAACGCAGTCCTTGCGAATCTTCATTTACAAATAATAAAGACTATCCACGTTACTGAGTACCTGTGGGTTTTCGTACCCGGCGTTTACTGCACCTTTTAAATTTTGATAAACCTTCTAGTTTTCCCACTTATCCTTGTTCAAATCGTCAGTAGAGAACCAATCCCAAAAATTTCAATTTTGACCTTACCATATACAATAAAAATCGACAACTCCTTTTGTCTTTCAGAAAATGTTTTACCAATTGCTTTTTCCAGGGAAAACACAAACGCAGTAGTATATACAGATGGATCAAAACAGAATGGCACCGTTGGATGCTGATTTGTCGTTAATGACAGAACCGTTAGGTAGAACGTTTGGTCTACCTAACATTATAAGTGTCTTTACTGAAGAACTGTATGTTATCTGTTCTACAGATAGCCTAAAATAAGGCAATAAGGCTTCCAATATCATTAACCCTAAATCTGTGGTATTCTTATTTGTAACGATTCAAACATTAAAAGATTTTTATTCTAGACATCCTATCGTCATTGAAATCTATAATTCAATCTCTTGAGTTCCACCATCTCAACATACAAGTGAGTCTCTGCCGGATTCCTAACCACGTGGGAATTCCGGGTAACGAACGCTGCAAAAGACGCGTCGGGTCAACCGTCCGTCATCACTCATGTCACTATTTTAGACTTCATTAATTGTGTTAAACACACTCTTCGAGCGAAGCGGCAAAGTGACTGGACTGCTACAGTGGATAATAAAATCCGACACATCAAAGATACTGTGCTGCCATGGGACTATTCATGCAGAAAGATTCGCCGAGAGGAAGTGGTCCTCTGCTGGTTGCGGTTAGGACATACCAGAGCTTTTCACCGGTATTTGATATCAGCAGAAAACACAAACCTCTGTGTATCATGTAACTGCCGCTTGACTGTGTACCACATTCTTGTGAATAGCTTGTTATGCGGCCTAATGTCGTAAATTTTATTGCCAAGGAACATTCGCCAGAATGGTCGACCTGTGACTGTGCAAGACTACACTTCACTTACATTTTCATACATATCATTCTCATTCATCGAATAAAGTAATACCTTACAGTGATTCTGGAAGCTAAACAGAATAAGAGAAACAAAGAAGCAATGAAAAGAATGTACTATATCGGGTATTGTTACTTCTACGAATTATCAGTATACTCCATAAAATTTAATGTTATCCAACGATAAATTCTGTTTTTTTTTTGTATATTATATCTTAATGGTTACGCGTTTTTATTATTTTAGTCTTAATATTATTTTATTACTATTTTATTACTATTCTTCTTATCCGGAAGGAGAATTTTTTATCATAGTTTTTGACCTGGGCGATGATATCGCGTAAAGCGTTTTTCGTCCAAAAATAAAATATACATACATATATATATATATATATATATATATATATATATATATATATATATATATTTAAATCACAATGAGGAATTATTGCCATTACTGAAATATATATTTTTTGATAAGGCTAAAAAGATTATTCACATATTTAGTACGCTATTAATTCAACTATTAAAAATCACACTACAATTACGTTTACCCAGTACTTTTTTTACATATATAAAAGAATGTAATGGTTTGAATTTGTTAGTTTTTTTTTTGTTTTTTTTATTAGTGATTTATTATTTTTATAAATAAAAGAATTTTTTTTAAAACATGTTTTAATAAATTTTTAAGAATATTTAATATATGCAGTATATATATTTGTTTCCACGACAGTATCATGTTCCTGATATTCTGTATAGATATAAACGTAACATTTTGCACATATACTCGTGTTATATAATCGTTTACATATTGTTTGATGTTAAACTTGAGTGATTTTATTTTTAATAATAAAGCATTTATTTAAATTTCAATAAACTGGTAGAGAATTTAATGTTGCAAACTAAACAAAAATAAATCAAATAAAGTAAAATAAGATTAGGAATGTTAATTTAAATATTTCAATGAATATTTATCATAGCACAACATTAACAAAATAGTTTATCAACTCCTAGTTATTCTCACAACCCATTACAATAAAATACTAACATTTTTATATACTGAATTCTTGGTGATTAATTTTATTTTTAACATTCAACCAATCAGTAAAAAAAGGCCTTTTAATTAATAATCAAATATCTAGATTTAAATGAAAACAATAAATTTAAAATAATCCTTCACTTAATCAACTTTAAAGCATTCTTTACTTTCGATTTTTTTTCCTTGTAAAACAAAGTTGGATAATTAGCTTTCTTTTTACTTTTACGCTTCCCTTAATTAAAGTGTTTCAAAATTGTAGCTATTAGTGAAAGAAAATATTTTTTTTTTACACATTTAAATATTTTATAACATCCTTAATTTTTAAAACCCACTATAATTTAAAATGTGAAAATAATTTTTAAAAATCACGTATCATCGATTTTAGAATCCTGATGTGAAAAAAAAATCTGAATATATCAAGAGTAATGTTTAACAAAATTTTCATAATATTTTTCTTGCACGCATATACAGAGTGTCCCACGAAGAAACAGAAAACCTTTCAAAAAATGTTATACTAATGAAAATAATGGAAAAAAGTTCATAGTTCAAGAGTCTGGAAACGCTTTGTTTTCTAGTTACGGCTAGCGAAAGATTTCTCCCGGATTTCAGCTCTTCTAATAAAACAAAGCCTTATTGTATTTTTGGGACCCAAATTAAGGAGTAACGTTGATAGCTTTTTATGCGATTTAAGCTGAGAAGTAGGGTAAAACAGGTCCCAGAAGTGTAACTCCAGTAGTTTTTAAGAGATCCGATGTAAAATACAAAGTTCGGTGTTTAAAAACAAGTTTTTTTTAGATCTCTAATACAATGGCGTTGTTAAATGACTAATAAATGCGAAAGAATTATCAAGAAAAGTTATACAGAATTTCTACAATAATTCTGAGAAAATTAATGTAAAATACATCCAATAAAAAGTAAATCACAGCTTTTAAAAATAGGGTTTATATTGAAGTAAAACAGACGAAAAATAAATAGAAAATCGTATTATTCTTTATGTATCTAATAAATATTCTTTTTTAAGAATTGGAAGACGTGGAAACAACATAAATTTAAACTGCCTAGGATTTGCAGACGATCTGGCCCTTCTGCAAACAACATATAAGAAACTAAACAACAAATAAAATCACTACAAGAGATACCATAACGAATCGGCCTCAAAATATCTTTGAAAAGACAGAAATAATGTTAACGTTCCCCCACTTGCAAATAAAGCTGCAGTAAATGGCCAGAGATTAAAATTATAGATAAATTCAAGTATCTTGGAAAAATTATAACATACAACCTCAACGAAAAACCAGCTTGGCATAACAGAATAAATAAACTGGCTAGGGCGCAGCATCTTACTAAGAACACCTACAACAAAAAAAGTCTCTCGATAGAAACAAAATTAAAACACTATAAAACAATCACACAACCAGAAATACGAGTGTGAGACCATCTTCTAAACAAACAATACTGCAGCAATAGACAAGATCCTCAAGATAGAAAGAAGGTTAGTCAGAACGTGCATAAACAAAAAATATCAAAAAAATGAACGCTGGAGGATCGCTTCAAATGAAACAGTCTACAAAGAAATATAACCATTAACCAGAACAATAAAAAAGAAACGGATCTCATTCTTGGGACACCTAATCAGAACTCCGGAAAATACAATTATCAGAAAAATAATAGAAAAATTATGGAATAGCAAAACCAACATAAAACGGATTACGGAAATCAAAGAAGACATGAAGGAACTCGAAATTGAAGTGGAAGATTTGAAGAACAAAACAGACAAAATTAAGAAACTCAACGACAAACTAGACTACAAACGAAAATCAACAGAAAAAAAACAGGAAGGATATTTCAGACCAAGAAAGAAAGTTAAGATCCGAAAGAATGAAGAAGTATTGGGCTAACAGGAAACTGAAAAATCCCTCCTATAAAAATTGATTAAAGTGGTCCAATGTAGACAAAAAGTTAAAAAAAATATATATTTTTTTAAAGCAGTTTAAGCATTTTTTCAAACATTCTTCAGTGTATCATCAGATTTACAAACGAAAGGGTCATTTCCAACGTGTTTGTTTTCTGGAAAGCCACCGGAAATAATTTACGTCGGGCAGAGTGCTGTGTACATTGTGAAGGAGGAAATTCGAACAATTCTTATAACAGATTTATTATTCAGTTACCATTTATCAATTTAATTTTTTTGTTTTGCTATATTAAGAATGTTTATTAGGTACAGAATGAATAATACGATTTTCTATCTATTTTTCGTCTGTTTTACTTCAATAAAAAAACTATTTTTAAACTTTTTATTGGCGCTATTAACATTAATTTTTCATAATTAAATTCATTAAAAATTTCTTGCTAAATCTTTCGCATTTATTAATCATTTAACAAAGCTACTGTACTACAAACCTAAAAAACAAACTTGTTTTTCGACACCGAATTTTGTGTTTTACTTCGGATGTCTTAAAAACTACTGGAATTACAATTTTGGGACCTGTTTTATCTTATTTCCCAGCTAAAATTACATAAGAAACCACAAACTTTAATCCTTAATTCTGGTCCGAAAAATTACACGTAGAGCCTGTTTTTATTAGAAGAGCTGAAATCCGAGCGAAATATTTCGCTAGCTGTAACTCGAAAAAAAGCGTTTCCAGACCTAAGTACGTGAAATTTTTTCGTTATTTTCATTAGTAGAACATGTCCTGGAAGTTTCTCCTTTTCTTCGTGATCCACTTTGTATGACTAATGTACTAGCTTACTTTGCGAATTTCACTAGATTACTTCAATCATTCTTTAAAATATTAGACCTAGAAAATTTTATAATACACACTGGCATATCCTTACAGGATTCCATTGTGCAAACTATAAGATAAGCGATATACATAACCAGGCTCATGTAACTGTCTGGCTGAACAATTCTAGAGGTAAGAGAAAAAAAAGGATAGATGTGCATAAACCGTAGATTTCTGAAAACATAGATATCGACGTAAGTCGATATCTATGTTTGATCCCACACTTATGAACTTTGATCCCACACTCTGAACTACCGAATTTTTCTAAAAGTATATAACATGGTGTTTTAAAATCAGTGAACTTCCGTTTCATGCCCAGAAAAAAAAAATTATTGATTAAACCCAAAGATATTACTTCACGGCATAGGGAATATTTAAGAGAAATTAAGCGATTTTGTGAAGAGGGTAAAATTTATTACCTAGATAAAACTTGGGTTAATACGGGACATGTTCAGGAAAAATTACGGGTGGATAAAGAAATGAAGAGCGCAAAAGACGCTTTTATGAAAGATTTGTCAACAGGAATGAAAACCCCAGCTGGAAAAGGTAAACAATTAATAATAAATAATAATCGAATGTAGAAAGTGAAAATTGGTTTTTAAACAGTGGTTTATAGACATTTGAATCCAGATCTTTCCATAAATATCACAATAAAATGAATGGTGAAAATGTTATACAGCGGTTTAATAGTTTTTGGCGAAGAATCCGTTATAGTAATGGATAATGCGCCGTACCATTTCCTGAAAACTGAAAACATTTCAAACGCTTCGACTGGAAAATCGGATATTACCAAATGGTCAAAATCGAAGAAAATCGCGTACAACGAAGACATGTTAAAAGTAGAACTTTTAAAAATAGTAAAATCACTAAAGAAAAATATATTCATTATCAAGTAGATGACATATCAGAATTAAAAAATTGTGTTGTATCTTCCTACATACCATTTCAATTTTAACCCGGTAGAATTGATATGGGCAGAAATCAAAGTCTACATTGAAAGTAATAACACAAAATTTTAGGTTAAGTGATGTAAAAAATTTACTGACAGCAGGTATTAATAGAGAGATGCAAATGCTTGGAAAAATTGCACTCGACAAATAATTAAAGAAGAAAAAAGCACGGGAAGCAGAAAATATTATTGAAGATATAGACTTGGGAAATGATGACAATAGTTTAATCATTTGCAGTTTATCGGATTTGAAGAAAAATATTGAGGTAACTTATTTTTTTTTGTTTTACTTTTAATACAATGGTAACGTACCTTCTTAAAAATTTTATTTCTAAGATTAATATAACATTTTATCAGAATTATATATATATATATATATATATATATTTTAATTACAAGTTATTTTACCTCATATTTATGTTAAACGAAAAAAGAAATGTTTTTCTCTCGGATGGACTGCGCTAAATTAGAATCATCATGCTGTTATGTTTTGTTTTTTCCTGCACAGTTTGGTGAAACAAATTATAGTACTCATACAAAGTAAACGTGTGGATGGATTTATGTCCTTTGGTACGCAGTGTGATGTATTGGAAAGTAACTTATCTTTTTTACAGTATTATAACTACGTATAATCACGCATCCAGTTGTTTCATAGCCATCTATATCTAATAAGTTAGTCGCTCTGTTGTAGATTCTATTAAACTACTGAACCCGCAAAGTCTTGATTGCAACAATCCAATCACCTGCCTACTGCCTTCTCCCCTGACACTATCCAGAACTCACATATTGTCACCTTAGTCGGCCAAATGATATCCTCCTGCTATTTATACCATAAATGTGCTCTACAAAATTTATTGTTATTTATCCACCGATTTTCTCAGTAAACAAAGCTTTAGAATGCGACCGTGTTGGCACAGTCATGATAAGCGATTACAGTGAGTATTATCTCAAACCCGACTTCGACGTGGTTATTGATAAACAGTAGTGAAAGTGATAGTATTCTACTCATTCATAAAGTATAGAATTGTCCTATTGTGAATAGTAAAAAAAATAATATTGGCAGAACGTGAATTGCATGAACTTTAGACTTTTCTATTATCTTGTTGTTTTTGCAATACTAGTGTTTCTATCAGTTACTTTAACGTTTTTAGTAATTGGACTGTATTTCGGTAATGATAATTTAGCTTTTGGTAAATAAATTTTGTCTTTTTATTTGAATAACTATTCTTTATATTATATCTATTTATTATCATTATTATTTTTATTATTTATTTTGTTTACATGTCTCTAGAGTAATAAATTGTATTTATTGCTCTATATTTACTCTTTATTTATTACTCTGTATTTATTTAACTTTTGAGTTTAATGTTGGAATATCTAACCTCAAAAAATATAACAAAGATATTTGATAAAAACATGATATAGTGTGTATGTGTGTGTGTGTGTGTGTGTGTGTGTGTGTGTGTGTGTGTGTGTGTGTGTGTGTGTGTGTGTGTGTGTGTGTGTGTGTGTGTGTGTGTGTGTGTGTGTGTGTGTGTGTGTGTGTGTGTGTGTGTGTGTGTGTGTGTGTGTGTGTGTGTGTGTGTGTGTATATATATATATATATAATAATTACATTATATATATAATAATATAATATATATATATATATATATAATCTTACGTTGTACAATATAACAAAAGACTGGAAGGGATGTGTAGTAATGTAATGATTTTATCTCTGAAATTTCCATTGAATTAGTACATTCTACCAGTATGCTGGTATGTTATCTGTGTAGTCAAAGTTGTTACTATTATTATTGTTATGATTCTTTGTCAGAAAGTAGTTAATAACAAGTATATAAAACAATCTTTAATTAAATTAAATTATTTTTTGAAGAAACTGCTCGTGTATTTTAATAAAAAAAATCCTTGTGAAATATAAATGTTGTATTTCGTGCTGTTAAGTCTCTTTCTACAAATAAATTAGGTTCAGATAATGACTAGAAAAAAATCTGTACCGGATATAATTGAAGATTCTGAGCAAGAAAAATGAAAAATTTTATAAACGAAAATCAGATAAAAAGGAACTGGGAATAGTTTATTAGTAATTAATAATCGTTAAAAACAAAATTTAGAATATTTCTATTTAAAATTCTGCGATAATCCTTATTTTATGTTTAAAATCAATTTATTATTACATATATATATATATATAAATCTCGTGTCACGATGTATGTTCGGGATAAACTCCGAAACTACTGAACCGATTTTGATCATATTTCGTAACTATCTGTAATTTGGTCTAACTTAAAAGATAGGATAGTGTTTATCTCAATTATTGACCTCAATATTTGTTATTGCCAATTGAATGTTTACTATACGACAATAGTGTGTATTTATTGGTTAGTTCTGTAAATTCCTAATAGATGGCAGTGTAAGTTAATTTATCGATACAACTCTCTAACATCGTTTGACATCTAGGTTGCGTAGACATCCAATATATGGCGTTGTTTCGATTTCTAGATAACTCACTCTATTCCACGTCATATTTGTTTATGTTTACGACATAACCGTACTATTTTAATTTTTCGGGAACGATTTTTATAATTGTGCAGGGTACAATAAGTATTTATACAATAAGTATAAATTGCTTGCTTTTTATTTTTATTGCTTGCTTGCTTTTTATATATATCGGAGAGGCGAGGAGATCTGTCAGGGATTCAACGTTTTGTGCTTCACTCATTCCCACCATTACAAGTGGAGAATATATAAGATTACAATAAAGTTCAATTAATAAAAATGAGTAGATAACTCGTACAATGAAATAATTACAAATGATAATTATCACTTATCAATAACTCAGTAGCACACGAATTACAATATAAGATTAATTCAATTTAGAATTCAAATAATATTAAAACAACTTGCGATAGACCGAGGCTCAGGGAAATAACGAATTCGCGACCACCAGGACGTCTGTTCGATCCGGGTTCCAAAGCAAGACTACCCTTTCTCCATATTCTCAAATAATATACCTACTGCATATTTCCTTTTCCTTATTAATTTTATGATACCCCTATCGTCCTGGGATCCCGACTACGTTGACAACCATGTGCCTACCTGGGCCTAAGCCTACCGCAATAAAACAATTTAAACCTTATTTTACAAAACATTACAAGTAATGGTACATTTCTTAAAACTACTAAAAATACAGATATTCTAAAGAATATTCTCATCGTTTTGTCGGAAGATACTCCACTGTACTTTATTCTCCGACACGGCCATTCTGACAATCACACGCCCTCGGGTGTATCTAAAACATTGAGTTACAGTGGTATTTTAATTTTTGTTTTCAACTGACCTCGGTCATTATAAAGCATTTTACAATAGTTAAAGTACAAAAGATAGATTCAGAAGTCCTCTCGAGTAACAGAAATCCATTAATTATTCATTATCCTAAATAGTCATCGTACAGTACTCAAGAGATCGAAAAGCAATCAATCATTATTCCTTATCAGTTAACTGTCAAATAAGATTTTATTTCCTCCACCAATAGACCTCTGCACTATCTCTAGGCTACCCTGTATGCCACATACAGTATCATACATATTCTGTAGTTGCCACAACTACCTGCCCGACACATCATCAGGTGCCCATCGCGCCCTGATCAAACTAACATTAGCCACTAATTTAGTTTGCAGTTACGACTACACACTGATGCATGTGCGAAAAATAAAAATTCCAGGTCCACGACCTGCTGCCAGCCATTAGTGCATTGCGTCATTGGTGGTCTCTTTTTCAATCATTATTCCTTATCATTTAACTGTCGAATAAGATTTAATTTCCTCCACCAATAGACCTCTGCACTATCTCTAGGCTACCCCTGTATGCCACATACAGTATCATACATATTCTGTAGTTGCCACAACTACCTGCCCGACACATCATCAGGTGCCCATCGCGCCCTGATCAAACTAACATTAGCCACTAATTTAGTTTGCAGTTACGACTACACACTGATGCATGTGCGAAAAATAAAAATTCCAGGTCCACGACCTGCTGCCAGCCATTAGTGCATTGCGTCATTGGTGGTCTCTTTTTAAACCATAGTCCCTGTTTCAGGACCAACATCAACAGTCTCCTCGGCACAACTTTCATTGTCCGAGGAAACATCCAACTCATTAGGAATATAATTCTCAGGCATTTCTCTCAACTTATCATGACTATACTTATAACTTCTACTACTACTTAAAGATTTTAGTGTGTACCTGTCGGTACCAAGTAATTCTGTTACTACGAATGGACCTCTAAATTTCCTATCGAGTTTCGTTTGATTACGTTCTTCGTTCTTAATCAAAACGTGATCTCCTATTTTAAACTTATTAACCTGTTTTGGTAAATCGGACAAAGGGTTTCGAGAGAAGAAATCCGCGTGCGACATACGTTTGCCTTCTCTATAAACTATATCGAACTGAAAAGCCTGTAAATAAGCCCACCACCTATGGACTCTATCATTAAGATCAATCTTATTTTGAGAAGATTTCAATGAATTACAATCAGTTACAACAGTAAATTGTCGTCCATGCAAGTAATGCCGAAAAGGTTTAATAGATTTAACAACGGCCATAGTTTCGAGTTCGTAAGAATGATACCTGGACTCGGCTGGGCTTGTCCTTTTACTAAAGTATTCAATAACTTTATTTTTACCGTCTACTTTATGCATGAGTATTGCTCCGTACCCATCGGTATGCAGTTCTATAGGGTAATCCGGGTCAAAGGTAATTAAGACGGGTTCGTTGGTCAAAGTATGAATTACTTTTTGTCGGGCGTTTTCATGTGTCTCAGTCCACTCAATATATTTTTTACCTGAGGTAAGAGCATATAATGGTTTCATGATTTGTGAAAACTTAGGGACAAACCGTCGGAAATAAGATGCAAGGCCAATAAACTGTCTAAGCTGAGTAACGGTCCTTCGAGCGGGTAACATTGTCAAAGAGTTTATTTTACGAGGGTTTGGACGAACTTGTCCTTCTTGAATCTCATACCCAAGGTATGAAACAGATGTTTTGAGAAAAGAACATTTTGAAAAATTAAATGAGAATCCCGCATCTATAAGAATTTTTAATACCACTCGAAGTCTTTCAAACGCTTCTTCTACCGTATCTGCAATTATCAAAATTTATAATTTCGAATTTACTACATTCATTTACTACTTTAGATTTACAGATTTTAAAATTATTTTGAGAAATATTTACTTCAAAACCCAAGCTAAAAAATTTCTCGACCAATTAAAATATTATAACTCAAATATTCATCTGGGACAACGTGAAAAAGAATCTCTAATGTAAACAAATCCATAATTACAATAGATAAAATTTGCATGCTACAATTTACTACAACATTTCGGATGCCTTTCAAAATTATTAATTCATTAATTCTATGTCCAGAAAACTTAATCACTATCGATTCCTTTATTAATGAGCATTCCGCTCCTGAATCAAAACAATATGGAAACGACTCACCAAGATGGTTTAGAATACCAGTAGGAGATGCAACTGTGCAAAGATTCACACGGCGTTCGACGCTACCATTCTCCTTGTTGTTCCCTGGACCGCTACGGCTGCTACCTGGAGCCGTACAGTTTGGCGCAATATGACCAGCTACCCCACATTTGAAACACGTCACATTGCGCGATGAAGAGGATTTTCTAATACACAGTTCTGCTGCAAAGCACCAAGCAACAGAATCCGATCCCGCACTCTCTGGATTAAATCGTGGTAACGCAACACTTTTCTTTGTCGATAATGGCTTTTGCATACAACACTTCATAAACTCAAACAATGTATTCCACTGATCAGGTGATGGACCAGATGGAGACGATCCCACTTCTGATATCGGAGAGGCGAGGAGATCTGTCAGGGATTCAACGTTTTGTGCTTCACTCATTCCCACCATTACAAGTGGAGAATATATAAGATTACAATAAAGTTCAATTAATAAAAATGAGTAGATAACTCGTACAATGAAATAATTACAAATGATAATTATCACTTATCAATAACTCAGTAGCACACGAATTACAATATAAGATTAATTCAATTTAGAATTCAAATAATATTAAAACAACTTGCGATAGACCGAGGCTCAGGGAAATAACGAATTCGCGACCACCAGGACGTCTGTTCGATCCGGGTTCCAAAGCAAGACTACCCTTTCTCCATATTCTCAAATAATATACCTACTGCATATTTCCTTTTCCTTATTAATTTTATGATACCCCTATCGTCCTGGGATCCCGACTACGTTGACAACCATGTGCCTACCTGGGCCTAAGCCTACCGCAATAAAACAATTTAAACCTTATTTTACAAAACATTACAAGTAATGGTACATTTCTTAAAACTACTAAAAATACAGATATTCTAAAGAATATTCTCATCGTTTTGTCGGAAGATACTCCACTGTACTTTATTCTCCGACATATATATATATATTTTTTTTTGTATTTTATTTTTATTTTTTAATCTGTTAATTGTTAATTAATTCATTCATTCATTTTGATCTAATTTATTTATTTAAATAATAAATATTATCAATTTTTAACAATGCGTGTAGAAAAGATGCACGACCCATGCGTGTTAAGAGAGCTCATGAATCGGAAGAACAAATTGCAGCAAGAAACGCAGCTCAACGAATCAGAACAGCAGAAATTCGTAGACAAGAATCTCGAGAACAGCGTGATGAACGTCTACGACAAAATATCTAAAAACCGTGTTCGCGTTTTACTGGGTTTTAATATTTTTTAAAGTGTGACAATGACTCTACCAACACAGCCCCTGCCATTATTACTGTATGTATGACACGACTGGCTGCACCAACCTCTGGGTTACTTAACTAAAAACCATAAAATAAAAAAATAATTGACTGCGACGGGAAAGGCAAGCAAACATATTTAGCGAGCGAAGCCGCGACGGGGATCCTAGTACTCTTATATTAAGACAAAGCGGGTTTTTGTTTGTTCGGGATAAATAAAAAAACTACTCAATCAATCGCAACCAAATTTTTATCCATGTTGCTTGGCATAACTGAAAAGGTTTTTAGATATATTTCATCTAAAAAATCTCCAAGAACAAACCGATCGATTGCTTTAAAATTTTTAGGATACATTCGTATTATACTATGGAAGCTTTTAAGCCACAGACAGAGGCCCTAACTCCCGAGAAGGTTAAAATATTAAAAATATTCATTATTTCTTAACCTCCAAGGAGGGCTAAGTTGTTAATTACAGATATTCATTAAGGAAAAAAAAGATTAATCCTTTAACTTTATTATTATATTTCTGCCTTCATGGCAAATAAATAAGTTATGAATTTTTCGTCGTCAAAGGTGACTGTACTTAGTTACCATAACTATTATTACTTTGTCTTGAAATTTAGTTTCTTTTTCATGTTTCCATAAAGCCTCGATACTTTAATTGTTATTTATAAGTATTATTCTTACAATCATAAGGATAACGAACAGTGCGGAGGTCCAGGAGATGGAGTTCTCTGGATAGACGGGAATGGCGACCGAAGCGAACTCTCCGGGTGTCCAAGGCGCCATCCCCCTGCAAAACGAGAATGGCAAGCGAAGCGAGCTCTGTGACCCTGGTGTTGGCCCCGCAGCCCCGGGAGGTCCCTGAGTTGACTCTATGGTTTGCCTGGAACAACCTGGGCCCTGAGGTCCTGGTTCTGGTTAGACCGGCCGGCTGGTAGATACATATAAAGAATATAAAATGATTGTATTTTCTAAAAAAATAAAAATAAAAAATTCCTTTTTTTGTAAGCTCTTTGCCGTTAATTAATGGACTTGAACATTTTTTCTTTCACCAGAGAAAAATGAAAATTAATTTTTTATGAATACTTTATTCTTAAAATGTGTTGTTATAATTATACTTCTCATTAAGAATATTACACACTTTTTGGTGAATTTGGCATGACGATCTGTAAACATTATATTTTGCTTTGTGTACTATGTCAGGAAACTATTTATTCCTTACAATCGGAGGTATACTGTGAGTAGGAAGTTTATATTTAATTTTATTTTAATCTATAGAATTTCATTAATTAACAGGAAAGTTATTGGCGATAAAATCAAATCACCCTCAATTTTTTAATGTTACACTAGTGCAATTCAAATTCATGGATAAAACACTGCGCTTAATTACTCTGTACTCTGTGAAAGCAGAACAAGTTGTAACCCACCTTTTAACAACGGTTCAGTTAAAACCAGCTACATCCGTTGGCATGTTTCGGAAGTTGTTTAATTTAAATTTGTTGAACTATTTAATTAAATTAACAATAAAATATTCACGAACCATAAGATGTAATTTAATGTAAATTGCAAAAGAGCCTATAATATCATTACTCGTAATTAAACCGTTGCGCATCTTACTAGTATAAAAATTATTATTTAAATGCTGGTGAAAGGGGTAATATAAGAATAAAATTAATAATTTAAAAGAAATACCGAAATAACTCAGGCTACAAATATTTTATTTATATAAAGAAATAAATTATTTACCACAATTTTACCTTATAAAGTTCGTAATAAACAAGGACGTAAGCAAAATTAATCCCATTTTCTTTTTTACTACTGGCTGAATTATTGGCGAAAAAAGTTTCTATTTTCATTATTTTAACACCACAAATATGGAGACGAACGTCTCTTGTCTTATGGGACATGAATATTTCAACAGGTTTCTGAAACAATGATACAGAGTTGTTTGTCATTGCAAAAGAAAAAAACTGTTTGAGTAGACTAAAGATATAGCTAATACTTATAAATTCTCTCTGGAAATGTTGCGAACGAAAAAATAAAAACAAGTAAAAAGTTTATTAAAAAAAAATATATATATATAATAAATCCATTTAGTAATGATTATTAAATAAAAAATACTAATAAATAGTTAAATGAAGTAATTTAATTAAGTGTTAATATAATCATTATATTTAAGATGTATATCTATACTATTATATAAAGAGGTTTCAGTTTGTTCGGGATATACAAAAAAACTACTCTACTTGTTCAATCGCAACCAAATTTTTTCCCGTGTTTCTTGGCATAACTAAGAAGGTTTTAGATATATCTCATATCATATATACATATTTGAATGACATCGTAGTGGATAGTTGTAGGTTGAAGCACAAGCTTTAATGAATTGTGAACGGTGATTCTCTATCACTGTGTGAACTGGCTTTAACTAAATGATTCGAATCAATCGACTAAATAATATTACAAAAATAATAAAATTAAATTTACGTTAAATAAAATAATAAATAAATTTAAAAAATTTCTGTTTAGAGCTTCCCGTGGAAACTGCATGTAAGGCTAGAGCGGTGACATGTGCGTGCACCTCGTGCGAGGCTAGACCAATCGTCACCATCAATTGGAAACAAACAGGTGGTGCCCTGGGACACTGTTTTGGGAGGTGCAACGGAGTGCTCTTATATTATCTCTGCAAACAATCGTTCGATTTTCAAAATTAAAACGGGATATTTGTTAGTTTGTCGGTTTGTTATCGCATCACGCGATAACCAAACGACAGATTACTTTCAAATTTGCAGGATACATTCGTGTTATCCCTAGGAGGAATTAAGTCATCGATCGAGGCCCAAGATCCCTTGATGGTTAAGATATTAAAAATATTCATTATTTCTTCACCCTAAAGGCGGGTGAAATTGTGAATTAAAAATATTGATTAATTAAATCCTTTTAATCCTTTTACTTCATTATTATATTTATGTCACCATGGCAAAGAAATATGTTAAGAATTTTTGGTCATCAAAGGTGTGTGTACTTCAGATACCGTAATTTAAATTCTTTTTTTATCATTTTTTAATTTTTTTTTGTAATTAAAATTTTTTTTCAAATTTCTATAAGGCCTGAATACTACAATTATTATTTATCAGTATTATTCTCACAACAATGAGGATAACGTAGAACGCAGGGTCCAGGGGGTGGTACCCTTTGGGTAGATTAGAATGGCCAGCGAAGCGACCTCTGCGGCCATGGGATAGGCCCCGAGGAGCCCCCTGAGTTGGCTCCGGGATTCGCTTCGGCTGATTTAGATCTTGAGGATCCAGGTTCTGGCTAGATGGGGCGGCTAATATAAATAAAGAGAAATAATAGTGAAAGTTAATCCGAACTGTTTAAATTCTCTCAAAAATAACTAAATTCATAACATTAACTACTCAAACACTATATGGTTTCACTTCGTTTAATTATTTGTTACGATTTAATGATAAACTGATTATTTAATCGAACTATTTATTCATTACAACCTTCTGTTTGTAATGAATAAATAAGCGGTTAAAATAAATATACGAACATACTATGCTGCTACACGGACACAAAAGATACTATCAAACTGGGCGAGACAGCACATGATAGCTAAAATCTTCCTCTACTGATGTGATGTCGGTTGAACAAAGCAACCACATCAAAAAACTCCCACACGGTCCGACAATGCGGCTCTCGCCACATGGACTTACCGCTTGTGAGTGGCCAATTTTCCCCTTGACCTCTAAGTTCCAGGCTGCACCCTTGAGAAGCATAAAATTCGTCTTGAAATCTTAAAGATATCTACGGAAATCTTTAAATTTTGAAAGTCCATCCAGCCCTCTGCGGTTGACAAAGCCGCCTGCGCTCGGTCTTCTAGCTGCGGTCGTGAGTTACCACGAACTAACAGAAGACAGTCATCGGCAAAAGCCTGGACCGTGATCCCTTCTGGGAATGTCAGTTCCAAAATTCGTCGAATAGCAGGTTCCACAGCAAGGGACCCAGAACGGAGCCCTGCGAGCTTCCCCTGGTGACGGATTTTTCCACAAACAGGTGTGCATCCTTAAACAGAGCCGTGCGATCAGACAAGTAGTCGGGTACTACGGCCTGCAGGGCTACGGAAATATTGCGGCGTTCCAACTCACAGAGAACAGACCTCCAACACAAGGAAGGAAATGCTACCTCTATGTCAATAAAAATTGCCAAAACATTTACAGTCGGCACTTTCCACCTCGGCAGGAACATTTAAGATGCAATTCTCTGTGCCAACTCCTTTCATGAAGCCACACTGGCCTCGATTTAAAAAAGAGTTCATGATGATATTTTTCCAGAGCCGTTGCAAAAACACCCTTTCAAGAAACTTGCCGATTACCGGCAACAGGCTGATGGGTCGACTACCAACCTCACTCTGATCCTTTTCTGATTTTAAGAGCACCTTCTCCAAAGCCACCTTCCAACAAGTCGCAAATCAACCTCAGCTTAGGCACCCCTTCTTTCTTTCTTTTTCCTGTTTAGCCTCCGGTAACTACCGTTTAGATAATTCTTCAGAGGATGAATGAGGATGATATGTATGAGTGTAAATGAAGTGTAGTCTTGTACATTCTCAGTTCGACCATTCCTGAGATGTGTGGTTAATTGAAACCCAACCACCAAAGAACACCGGTATCCACGATCTAGTATTCAAATCCATGTAAAAATATCTGGCTTTACTAGGACTTGAACGCTGGAACTCTCGACTTCCAAATCAGCTGATTTGGGAAGACGCGTTAACCACTAGACCAACCCGGTGGGTCCAGCTTAGGCACCCCGAGAACAGCCTGCCAAGTGGCTCTCTACTGACAGGCAGCAGATAACAGAAAATATCCGGGTCAAGTTGATCAATCCCCGGTGCCTTTCTCAGTGCCATTCCTGAAACCGTAGTGCTACGATAGTGAAACTGTTGACAGGAGTACTGTGAATAGGTGGGAGTTAAAATTTCGCGAATGTGATGATGGTAAAGCGACAATTAAGGACGAATCTCGCAGCGGTCGACCAGTTTCTGTGACTGACGAGAAACATCGAAAGGAGGTGGAAGATTTGCTTCAAAGTGACCGGCAAATCACCCAGCAACGCATCGCTATTCAGTTAGGCATATCTAAAGAAGGAGTAATTATATTATCGAGCAATTGGGTTACCGTTAGATCTGTGCACGAAGGGTACCGCGCAAACTGACGGACGAAGACAAGCAGCGTCATGTCGAATGTTGCAATGAACATTTACAGCTATTGTGCCGAAAGAAACGACTTCCTTTTCAATATTGTGACCGGGGGATGAGAGTTGGGTTCATCATTACGACCCGAAAGAAAAAAGGCAAAGCATGGAATACAGACATTACGAATCGCCAAAACCCAAAAATTTCAAAACTCAAGCCTCTGCGAAGAAACTCCTTTTGACGATGTTTTGGGACGCCAAACACGTTTATGTGACAGTATCTGGAACATGGGGCGACTATGAACTCCGAACGGTACATTGAGATGTTGACACCTCAGACGACGAGTATGTCGCGTTCGAAACACCACCATGCCCATAATCTTGCAACATGACGATACGCGGCCTCAATCATCGCACGCCATTACAGAGGCTCTCCGCAAGTTGAAGTTTGAGCCCATTTCGCATCCGCCATACTCGCCGAATTTGGCTACGTGCGACTTGCACTTCTTCCCTCATCTCAAAGGTGATCATTACACCACCAACGATGAAGCGAAGTAAGCTGTGGCCACTTGTATCCGAGAAAGATACCAAGAATTTTTCAGTGACTACAAAAACGTTGGGAAAAGTGTATCACTGTAAAGGGAAATTATATTAAAAAATAAACACTGCATTTTGTAGCTAAAGTATTGTGTACTTTTATTCACTTTTTATTTCAGTCAAATTATCTTCTTTATTATGAAATATATCTGTTAAAAATAATATTTATTAGTGTATTTAATTATATTTGATGGAGAAAATTATATTGTCAAGAATAGGAGGCTGGTCCTCCCAACAACATATAGTAGTGAATATTAGTTTAACTATATATGCACTTATAAATACTGATTTGTGTATATTATAAATCAAACCTTTTACATTCATTTAAAAATAAAATATTTTATAACACAGAACTTCTTAAAGAAAATGTAATTTATATGTAGATTAATTAAAATATGAATTTAAATTACTTTTTTTTGTATGAAGATATATTAATGAATAAATAACAACTTATGGCACAAGAAATACATTTAATTTATTCATAGTGTCCATATTAGTAGTACTGAGTTGGGAAGAAATATGTTGCAATATATTGGATTTATTTTAATATATTCCTAAAAAGAAAGATTGGATTTTATATATTGGAAGCAATATAAAAAAGAAAAGTATATCAAGTCATATGCATTTGGAAAGTTTAATGAGTTGGAATGCAAGCTGCGTGAGACAGGTAAAACAAAACCTATGGATATATATTGAGATTTTTTTCACTTACCTATGGGTAAGTGAAAAGATCTTTCATAAAGGTAAAAGCATAGTTGAAGGTAAGAAGGATCCTAGTGAACTTATTAAATACTATGTACGAGAGTATTATCATATGAATTGTATCTACTACTCAAAATGGAAAAGAAACTATAAGATAGTTTTGACATATGATTGTGCAGACAAATAAAAAAAAAAAAAAACATAAAAAAATGATAAATTATTGACAAGAATAGGAGACAGAAGAGTTTGATGAAGAAGATAAGATGAGGAACAAATCTTTGTTGGGATTTAAGATATGTAGAAACTCTAATCATAGAGGGGAAAGTGAAAGGAAGAGGTGGAAGAAGCACAAGGATGCTAATGCAATTCAATAGGAAGAAAATAAGCTAGTAGGTAATATAAGAAAATGTTCAAGACCAAAAAAAAGGACATTCAATTGAAATCCATCAAAGATGTATGAAATTCTCAAAATTATTTTGCCAAACTGATTCTTTGCATTTAATAAGAAGAAATAGTATATATATTCATTGAGTGTAAGTGAATAAGAAGTGAAATTAATGGAATGTAACATTATCTACAATTGAGATATTTCATTCATTCACTGTATTCTGCCAATGGGGAAGTCTTGACATGGCTGCTCTCCACTTGTGTTCTGGTCCTGTGCAAGTTGTTTTTGTTTCTGTATATTTTTCTCTCTGTATATTTTTCTCTTTCCACAAGCCCATCAATCAACTGATATCTTCTTCTCTTTCCTCTCTTTCAATTTAACAATCCTTCTGCATCAGCTTCTTTCCCTGCTTAAAGCAGTATTAACATATTCCTATCCTCTCTACTCTTCTCGAACACTTCATCATTTGTTTCTCTATCCTACCAACAGACGTTTACCATTTTACACCACACCCACATCTCAAACGCCTCAATTCACCGTTTGTCTTCCTTTCTTTTAAGTCCATGTTTCTGCACCATAAAGCATAATACTCAAATAAATACCCTGCCAATCTCTTCATCAAATCTAAATTTAATTTCCCACAAAACAAACTCTTTTTCCTACTAAATGTCTCTTAACCCATTGCTATCCTCCTTCTGATTTCTGTGGTACTGTCAAGATCTTCTGTTATGAGGCTACTGAAGTACTTAAATTTCAACACCTGCTCTAGTACCTTAGTTCCAATTCGTACATTAATACTTTCATCTTCGCCACCTAATAGCATACATTTTGTTTTCATTTTATTAATTTTCATCCTTATATTCTCACATGCCTTATTTAGATCGTTAAATATTTCATTTAACTTTGTTACACTCTCTGCCGGCACCATCATGTCATCAGCAAATTGTATACATTCTATTCTTCTACCTCCCTTACCCTTCAAACCACTGTTGATGTTTTCTTCTAGATAAATACTAAATAGTATAGGCGACATGCAACATCCTTGTTGCAATCCCCTTCCTATTTTTATCTTTTCTGCATTTTCTGACTTTTTATTCTTACTTTTATTTTCTGGTTCATATGGAACTCTTTCATAAGTCTCCTATCATTCCAATCCAATCAATTCCAATCAATTCTTTTTTTTCAAAATTATCATTAATTCATCCCATCTTACTCTATCAAGCTTTCTACAAATGCAACATATACTCTTCTTCTCTTTTCTACATATCTTTTACCAGTAATTCGAAGCAGTCCTATGACATCCCTAGTTTCAACTCCCCTTCTAAAGCCATATTGCTCTTCTGCATTATTTTCATCCAATTTATTGTACAACCTCCTGTTCAGAATTTTTAGTAAGACTTTTGCTGCATGCAAAATTAGATTAGTAGTCCAGTATTCACCACACTTTCAAGCATTAAATTTCTTTGGTAATGGCATCATTATTGTATCCAGCAAGTCTGTAGGCCATCTACCCTCATCACGTATTTTATTGCAGAGATCCAACAATAGAATTTCTCCATTCTCTCCAAGAGTTTTAAACAACTCAATCAGCAATTTATCACCTTTGCCATTACCCATGGCAAAGTAAGTATGGCTTTCATGGCCATACTTACTTCGCATTTTAATATATTATAACCCTTGTGATTTTCATGAACTTTTAACATAAACTTTTTCTATTTTAGATCTACTCCCTTTGGCCTATCATTCAGCGCGTATAAATCCATGATGTACTCTTCCCGTATCTTTTTCACTTCATTCCTCTCAGTTACTATTCTTTGACTCACACTGATATAATTACAACTTTTTCCATTTTTCTTGAATACAATTTCTGCAGGTTTTTGTACATTAGATTGTATCTCCATTCTTTTTCTTGTTTTTCTATTGCAGCATACTTTCCCTGTAACTACTTATCTCTTGCCATCTCAGTTTTCTTGTTAATTCATTACTAAGCTTTCTACACTTCCTTTTACATTCCTCTATCCAAACATTTTTCCGTTTTCTCCTTTCATTCATTTTCTTAACTTTCTTCACTGACCCACTCCTTCCGTATTCTTTCTCTGTTCTTAATTCCTATAGCTTCCTCAACTACTGTCTTTATACTGTTTTTAATGTTTAATCAATGATCATTCACACTATCTGGCTTCTGTTCTTGTTTTTTTCCAATACACTATTTTGCATCTCTTTGACTTGCTTTAGTTTCTTAGTTTTTCCAAATCGTAGGCATTTGTTTCTGACCAACCCTTATTTTCTTGAGCTTAAGTTGATTTCTTCTACTATTAAGCTGTGATCAGAGTTTATATCTGCACTTGGGCAAGCCTTTGCATTTTTCACACAGTTCTTATACCTTTGTTATATGAGCTGGTAATCAATTTGATACTTCTCTCCAACCAATCTTGACATTCACGTATATCTCGTTCTTTTATGATTTTCAAACAATGTGTTTCTCACTACCATATTGTTTTCATACAGAACTCAACTAACCTCTTTCCTTTTGTTTCTATTACCTAAACCATATTTTTCTATTATCCTGCCTTCTTGTTCTTCACCAACAACAACATTCCAGTCTCGCAACATCAATACACATCCCGTTTTCTTTCTTTCTGTAGTATATTTTCCAGCTTTTCATAACACTCCATACTTTCATAATACATTACAGCCTCGCGATGGAAGCATAGCAACAAGAATGGCACGACACAAGTAAGGGTAAGTCCTTGTATAGATTTATACAGGACTTGGGGGATAGCACCTCAAGTTCGTTTTTAAGGGCAACGAGGCTCTCCAACCAAGCGAATTTGAATCGGTATTTGTTTCGGTTCCACTGGCAGCTGATGAGCTGTGCGTCTGCGGGGAGGTCCAGTCGAATGAACACATGATGCTCGACTGCCCAGCTCTTGGGGAGGAGTCAGGACTCAGGCCACCCTGGAAGTTAGAGGTCGAGGGGAAAATTGGCCACTCATAAGCGGCGAGTCTATGTGGCGTGAGCCGCACTGTCGGACCGTGTGGCAGTTCCTTGATACCGTTGCTTTGTTCAACCGGAATCAGTAGTTTAAGGGATATATGACTCCTACCACTTGCTGTAAGAAGCTACCCTCGAGAAATGGCCGGCCATCGGTCAAATATAGCTCCAAGCGCTATAATATTGTGGACAGGTACTTGCTGGCATTCAGCGCCCTAGGCGTGGCAGCAAATTGCTGACCTTGAGGGAATAAATTTTCATTCATTGACAAGTCATACATTTTAGTATGTAGACGTGGTGCGCCTACCCATTTTAGTAATTTATGACAAGTGAGCGGTGGGACGCGCAAGCGAGTGGTGAAGGGCACCACGCTTATTCCGCTCAAGCAGTTAGATAAGCTCTAAGAGCAAATTAGAATATCGCTAAACCGTTTTGAAGCACAGTAGTCGCTTGTGGTACGGACATTCAGTCTTATGCTTTAGGGCGACCGAATGGGGTGGTGGTGGGAGAAATGCCAAACAAGATTGTATGTTTCCGAGATATATAGAATTATATTTTTTATGACCTGTGCGAAGTACGGGTAATTTTCTAACGTTTTAAGATTTGACTCTTCTGGTTCCTACCCGTATTGTGTTGCTACAGTAAAAAGGATTATTTATCGGTCAAAAATGCTCTAGGAGGCACAGTTTTCCAGATGTGTGCGATTTTTGATTTTTGAAAAGAAATAATTTTTTTTCCAGGAATTTTTCCACAAGATGGCCGCTGAGGGCGGGCCTAAACCATACCCACACTCCTCTGATTGGACAGGAGGCGGGGTTCCAAACACGTGACCCAAACGTCGGCTTCTGTAGGGCTCCTGACGCGAGGGGCCCTCTTAACAACTACTGTGTGGGTGATTGAAAAGGGGCGGAAGGGAGTAGGTAGACATAATACGAAGGAAAAAATGTATTAATCATTCAATTGATTCGAATCATTTAGTTAACAGTTCATTTCAAAAATGTTTGTGCTTCAGTCTCCATAGCCTCGCACGGAGTACTCACCTTACCTCGTCTACCCTTGCATGGAGTGCTCGCTTAGTACATCAGATTAGCCTCGAACTGGGTGCACTCATCGGAGGACCTTGAACTTGTGCTTTAATGTTCATTTATGCGCTACTAACGAACAACTTTAATTTTTATTTATTATTATTATTATTATTATAACTCTCAAAAGCATGAGTCTAATGAACACCGGAGGGTTGAGAGGACAGGAGCTCCCTGACCACAATAGGAAACGCAAATAATCATACAGCGCGGGCGAAACCAGGACGGATCTGCTGGTATATGTATACGAGTACATTAATAAAATAACATGTTCAAATTCATAAACACGTTCAAATTCATAACATAACAAATTCATAAACACGCCCAACAAAATATATTGAAGACTAATTGATAAAAATTTGTATACATATTCTTCTTACGGTATAAGTGCACACTAAGAAAAGATTTTTTGCAATTCCGAGTTAAAATGGAGTAACATGAGTTTATTTTTAATTTCTGGGTAATAGATATACATTTAAACTGATTTTTTGAGTGTGTAATCTTCAAGTGAAATACCTAAATTTCTAAATTTTTTGAAGTTCGACCTTGAAAGGTAAAACCTTTGAACAACGATTTTACCCATTTCCGACTATACTAAACAAGATATTCACTAGATTTGGGCTTCCAAATACTCTTAATATAAATATCTAAAACCAATTTTCGGTTTTTTTTATTTTGATTTTTTTCAGGGGTACGACGATGTACAGCGCGGCAACTCAATCAACAGAGCCAGTGCCACTGTTACTTGCGTGCGACGCGACTGGTTGCACCTACCTCCGATTACTTGACTAAAAAACATAAAATAAAAAAAAAATGATCGCGACGGTAAACGCAAGTAACCACATCGAGCGGGTGAAACCGCGATGGGATGTTGTTCTTTATATATATATATATATATATATATATATATGATACTAACAATTTATTGGAATACTTAATTTTTTCAAACTTAAAGATGAAAGAATGAAATTTAGCAAATGCTTCTACCTTAAAATGATTTCGATATGAGACCATCTTATTCTAAGCACGCAGGGAAGTCTCTTTGGGTGCTTAGGAAAAGTTTGAAACGGAAAGGGTTATGATCACTTTAAAATCATTGAAAAAAAAAACCTTTTTATGTAAAAGAACTTTTAGCATATGCTCCTGCCAGAACCGAACTATTTGTCGACATGAGAACACTACTTATGATGTACCGAGATAACTTTTCAGAATAGTAATGAAAAATATTTTATTTTAGCCATTTTGGTTAGAGTCGTAATCCCAATGGTTTTTTTTACGTTAAAAGCTATTTTTTCAATTCCTTTAAAATGTTTTATCTCAATCAAAATTTCCCTACTTAAAATATCTTAGTTGACCCCAATGGCGACCAATGCAGGTTGTGGAGGCTCCATATAAAAAAAAATCCGAGGTATGAAAGTTTACTACATTTCAATTTTTAATCTTTTTAAGGTTGAAAGGATATCTAATTTCTTGGACAGTCTTATGTATATATAAATATATTTATTTATCAAGGATATTTAAATGTCTATTAGCTGGCAGATGTTGTTTTTAAGAACTACTCAAGATATTATTCAATGCTTGATTATATATTTACTTTTCTTTTTTACCAGTCATAAAATATCTGATTTAATTTTTGTTACGTTATAATTTTAAGATTAAAATTGCAAATAAATGAAATGCAGGAAAATTTCTAGATCCTAGCATCCTCGTCCTGGCTTTGGCCGTTATATACGGTTATTTGCGTTTCCCGAGGCGATCAATTTTTTTAAAAATGTTTTTTACTCAAGTAATCAGAGGCAGGTGCAGCCGTTCGGGTCGCAAATATAATTAACAGTGGCAGTAGCTGTGTTGGTTGACCCCGCTGCGCTGTATACCGTCACACTTCTTAAAAAAACGAAATTCAAAAATGTCAAACTTAATGAGCAAGGCCAAATCGACTGAACATGTCATTTATTATAGTCTGAAATGAGGAGTTGATCACAATTTTTTACCTTCTAGCCTTTCAAGGTCGAATTTAATCTAAAATCTGTTTTTTTTTTTAATATTCACATAAAGATTACACGTACAAAAAATCAATCTGATATCTTAATTTGTTATCGAGAAATTACAAAAATTGTAAATTTCATTATTACTCCTTTTACCTCTTTAAACGCGGAATTTCAAAAAATCTTTTCTTAGTGTGCAGTTACACCTTAAGACGAATATGTATACAAATTTTCATCAATTTATCTTCAGTATTTTTACTGGACGATGATTATGAATGAATAACGACATTATTTTAAATGTTCTAGGAAAATTGAAAAAACAGAGTTACGCCCGGCAAATTGGAAAATTAACTACCAATTTCTATTTTTTTTTCAAGGCTTATTCTAATGAGCCCATACAACTTTAGGTTCATTAGAAAATGTGCAATTGTTTGCTCATTAAAGAGAAATAGAGGTATTTATGTTTATAACTATAAGCAATAGTGCTTATTTCTCTTTAATGAGCAAACAATTACATATTTTCTTATAAACCTAAAGTTGTATGAGTTCATTACGATAAGCATGAAAAGAAAAATAGAAATTGCTAGATAATTTTCTTATCTGCCGGGCACATTCCAAAATGACGGTGACCTTTAAAATAAGGCTATATATATATATATATATATATATATATATATATATATATATATAATATATAATATATTTAAAGATAAAAGATTTCTAATTATTTTATAAATTTTTTATTTCTTTTTTTTTGTTTAAAAATAATTAGACCATTTTTTATATTTATGTAATTATAGTTTAAAAATATTTTTATTTTATTTTCAAGCTATAGTTCATTTTCAATATTTGATATATTTTGAAAAATTCAAAATACAGACAAGTAAATATTTATTTCAAACGCTTGAAATACAGCACTCCTAAAATCCGATAAAAAATGTAATAGAATCAATAATAGTCAATAAATGAATATCATAGTTATAAATCAAATTATTCATGAAATATAAATCCCATAAGAGTCCAGTATACGCACAAAAATTCGTACGTACAGAATGTTTAACAGAGCTGAGATAAAATGTTGAGAAATCGTAACGGCCTAATGTCGACATTTTTTTATTAACGTGACTAGTTAATACTAAATTAGCCGGGAAAGATAAAAACACTTTTAATAAATAATAATAATAATAATAGCAATAATAATAATATTCTCATTGAAATTTTCATCTGAAAAATAAATCGCATCATTATAACAAAAAAGGTAAAGTATTCAACGCATGCATCATACTTGTAACTTATTGTAGTACATTATATCAGTTTTCACAGGCGAGTTCAATAAGTTCAGTTTTCTAGAGTTAAAATACAAAATATTTCTCTGGAAATAAAATGCCTTTACGTTCTTTGTAAAAATAACTAATTATATAACGTTAAATTATTAAAGGAGAGAGCTAATATTTCAGATCCTTTTTGTCTTACGTAACTAAGAAAATTCATAAAATTACTTTTTTTTATTTTTAGTCTACTTCATTAATGTTAAAATTGCAGAGCCAGTTTTCTCACTTAAATCTATATAATTAAACTTAACAGGAAAGAAATGAACTTACAAAGTAAATTAATGAAATTATATTAATGATATTTTTAAAGTTATATAACACGTTTGAAAGTGTAAGACACCAATACAAAAAAAAAGTGCCCTGATTACATTCATCTAATTTACTAATCAATTTAAAAATTAAAGATAATAAATGTAAATACGACTATTTCAGATATATATATATTTTATATATTTAAATCAATAACAAGTTGCGTCGCTAGATAGCAGTACTTGATATGAATAGGTAGTGTACAAATACTTGATAATGAACTTCAAATAATAAAATTTAAAAGAAAATATATTATAGTTTGTTTTAATATTAAATGCTGTTATGTAAATGAAAGTATCGAAGATGAAACAAGTTTTTTTAATTCTCATCACATATTTAAAAGAATAAAAGTATTATTTACAAGAGATTATGCTAGTTTTATTAAAAAAGAAATAAATAAAACAGAAATAAATCAATTAGTAAAATCGAATTTAACGATAAAAATCGAGGGTGACACCTACAAAGTAATAAGCGCAATATTACATCACGGATTTTCGATTCGTAAAGGTCATCCAAAAAAACTACAATGAAATTTTAAACCGTACGGTAAGGGTCTCGCAGGTATCATTTCTTCAACCCACCGGGTTGGTCTAGTGGTGAACGCGTCTTCCCAAATCAGCTGATTTGGAAGCCGAGAGTTCCAGCGTTCAAGTCCTAGTAAAGCCAGTTATTTTTACATGGATTTGAATGCTAGATCGTGGATACCGGTGTTCTTTGGTGGTTGGGTTTCAATTAACCACACATCTCAGGATTGGTCGAACTGAGAATGTACAAGACTACACTTCATTTACACTCATACATACCATCCTCATTCATCCTCTGAAGTATTATCTAAACGGTAGTTACCGGAGGCTAAACAGGAAAAAGAAAGGTATCATTTCTTCGGCTCAAAAAACAAAAATCACTGCAATATAAATAAAATTGTTTTTAAGAAAACGATAGTGATATCAGAAAAGGTAAGATAACTACAGTTCTATTATCAAAATTTGTTATCAATTTAGAATTTTCTTTAAAAAATATGTCTTAAATATATGTAATAGACAATAGATATACAGAAATAGATAACAAACAATGTTTAAGCGTTCCATATAATAAGCAAAAAAAAAGAAAAACTTGTTACAAAACTTTTACCGGCCCGATTTCATTTATATGTAATACATATCACATTTACAGAAATAATACAATTCTTATGATTATACGTTGTTTATAACAAACATCCCCCGACCGCGACGGAAACCCGAAGTAACCATATAGCGCGGGCGATACCCCGACGGGGATGCTAGTTAATTATAGACTTTTACCTATTTATTTATTATTTCATAATAAAATAATAAAATTTCATAAAGCAGGTATTACGTTCAATTATAGTGAATTTATATGATGATGGTGGTAAAGTATAAGACTTTAAAAAATGTAGAGTTTTGAACATGAATTAAATTAAAACAAAAATACTTACAATTGATATTTATTTATCGAATTTGTCATCTCAAACAGTTTTTTTACATACCTAATAAATTTCAATATGTGCACCAACAGTCCCTAGGTAAATCACAAAAGAATGGTGGGGTTTTTGTAATTCAGATCAAAGCAGTTTGTAAATTTTGAGAAGCAATGTTGGTTCTCCTGATAGCCTACAACCCAAACGTATATGTAACAGCAATTCAATTCACCACACCAATCTTTGTATTGTTGCTGAGGTGTGTTTATTCCGTTACTATGTTCACCGTTAAAGAAAAAGGATAGCAGGCTGAATTAAAGACCGTAATTTTAGTATAACGTGCATTTAGATGTAAATATGGAAAATAACCACCACAAGAAAATAATATACGACGCCGGTTCAAAAATTTTAAATTAACTGTATCTGTTCTCGCAAAAACCAACTGGCAGACCACGAGTATCACACGAAACTGTTGAACGAATTAGACAATCTGCAATCAGAAGTCCTAACAAATCCATCTCTCGTCGAAGCCTCGAATAGATATACTGAAAACAAAATTCCAAAATTTTCACAAAAGATTGAAAAATACGCGACCGAATGACTTAAATGAAAGGATTAATGAAGCAATTGTAACCATAACAGAAGATATCTTAATCTGGGTACGGGCAGAAATTGAGTGACGATTGAAAATTTGCCGAGCGACTAATGTTCCACATGTTGAATGTAAAAAAAAACTGTTTGAGATGACAAATTCGACACATAAATAACATTAACTGTAAGTAATTTTGTATTCATTCATTTAATACATTTCCAAAACGCCACCATTCATCATGATGACATATCAAGAGCTTTTCAAAATTTGAATTCTGTGTATTATATTGAATAAAAGTAAAAATTTACAAAACAAAAAGGCCTCCCGAATTCAGATTTGAACACTAGCTCTTCGTTCGACAATGGCGGCGTAACTCACTGAGGCAACCTTAAGGATCTTGTGTAAAAGCTAAGTACTTTACCAAGTTCCCATTTAAAAAGTGTCCTGCAGTCGATTTAAAAACCGACCGGGTTGGTCTAGTGGTGAACTGGTCATCGCAGATCAGCCTATTTCAATTTCGAGAGTTTTAAGGTTGAAATCGTATTAAAGGCAGTAGTTATTTTTATACTGATTTGAATACTAGATCGTGGATATCGGTGATCTTCGGTGGTTGGGTTTCAATTAACCAAACATCTTAGGAATGCCCGAACTGAGAGTGTATAAAAAAATTAAACTTCATTTACATTCATACATATCATCGTCTGAAGTAATACCTTACGGTAATTTTGGAGGCTAAACAGAAAAAATAGAAAGTCGATTTGAAAATAAAAATTAATCGTAATACTTACCATAAACACAACACCACTCTAAAAGTGTTTTTTTACAGATCGGTATTTCACTGTTACTTGATCGATGCTCATAGATATGTGTAATCTATACATTACGTACTTTAAATAATTTAAAAAATTTTCAATATAATTAAAAATACTTACTCTAATCAATATCACAGTTTTATTTTTACATAAATTCGAGCGATAAAAATTATTTAAAAAAAAGGATTTTTATGGGTAAACAGGACATTACTGTACGTAATAGTAATAAAGCGCAATTTATATACAGTTCATAGCTTTTGAAATTATAATTTATTTAATACTGACTGAAGTCTGCATAAAATCGAACGTATTTTTATACACTTCACAGAACAGTTCCTATTTTTATATTTAACTGATGAATAAAAGCGATAAAATTAGAATGTTTTTTTTTGTAATCACTAGATGAGACACGTGACAATAATTGGGTTCCACCTACCACAGTAATAAACAAGCTATTATTCTATCTTTTATAAAAGCATAGTTTTATTAGCTTTTTCTCTCTCTCGTTTCATTTTAGTAGTAACATGAAATGAAGTAATCTAAAGCAATAAAAAGTGGATTGGTATCCCCCTTTTCTTTATAATCTTCATTGCCTTATAAAAACCACTGAAGCTCAATATTATCAGAAGTATCGGCAGGAAAATTGGTCCTTGAAAATGTCAAATGAACCGCTTTATTCATTACATAGTTTACTAGATATTTTATTTACTATTTTTATCGTAATATTTTACAACTTGGCACTCAATTTATGCAAATCGAAAACGATGTAACCTTTTTTTTTGAAACATTAACACTTTTTTCCTAAATCAAATTTCCATGAAATTAATTTTCATTCCTTTTGTACTTCAACATAAAATATAAAATTTCCGTAAAAAAGAATTAATATTTTTGTTTAAAATTTTACATTTCTACGTCCAGATTTATTTATTTATTTTATTCTTATTAGTAAAACAATAATAATTTTTTTTTTATAAAAGAATTATTAATTGCGAAATTAAAAATTTTATTTCGAAGACGAAAAAGAATTGATATTATATTAAAGAAATATAAATTTATTTCATTAATTTTTAATCAATTTACTCAATTACTTACTACATGGTTTTTATAATACCTGTTTATATTAGAAAATCATTTCAAATGGAGTAAAATATTTTGAAAATTACATTTTTAATGAAGAGGAAAAAAATTGGACTTTTTATTTCAAAATATATAAAACAGCACTCATTTTTAATGCTAATTAGACTTTATAATTTTAAGTAATATCAGTGAAACAAGAGATAAATATTAAAAATTATAAAAAAAAGACTGCAAAAAAAACACGTTGCTGTTTAATATAGGATAAAATTTTTTTTTTTAATTTATTTAAACATATATATATATATATATATATATTTGTGTGTGTGTGTGTGTATGTGTGTGTGTGTGTGTGTGTGTGTGTGTGTGTGTGTGTGTGTGTGTGTGTGTGTGTGTGTGTGTGTGTGTGTGTGTGTGTGTGTGTGTATGTGTATTTAAGTAGCCTACGACATTCCCGCTCTTCAATATAGGATGATAATTACTACTCAGGGCCCGCCGACTGAATTTAAAAATTTTCATCTTAGAACAAAATTTTCTTATCGATGTATTACCAGGTGATAACTAAATGATTAGACAAACTTAAATGCTTACAACATTTTGTTGTTTTTTTTTGTTTTTTTTTTTGTATCCCTATGGGATACAACTTTAGGGTACGGCAAGCAACGCAGTATCAACATCATCCAAAGGCTACAGAACAAAGTGCTGAGGAAGATTTCGGAAGCGCCGTAGTTTACGAGAGACAAGGAAATCCACGATTACCTAGGAATACCATCTATTAGTGAAGAAATCCACCGGCTAAGTTCAAAATATGTAATTAAGCATAACGCGTATGAAAACCGTCTGGCGGTTAATCTTTTGAGTAATAGTAAAGATTTGAATACTAGATCGTGGTATCCACGATCTAGAATAAGAGTTCTTTGTTGGTTGGGTTTCAATTAACCACAGATGTCAGGAATGGTCGAACTGAGACTGTACAAGACTACGCTTCACTTACACTCATCCTCATTCATCCTCTGAAATAATACCTGACGGTGTTTCCCTGAGGTTAAACAGAAAAAAGGAAGGATATGTACTGGATCTATAGGCTGTTGGGCGTTGAATTTCATCCTTTTGCTTATTTTTAATTTTTTATATTTGAAAGGTGTTAATGGTTTTATATGTTTCTTCTTTTGTTATGTATGACTTGTGACAATTTTTTTTACCCTCAATTGCTTACAACACCAAAATATATTTAAACAAATTATATTTAAACTGTCGGAAAAAAAATTATAAGATTTTTTTTTTAAATGTTTATAAACACTAACTAAGAAGAAGCAACACAATCAAATAAGAGAAACAAGAAAGAACATGATCGTACATACTGCCCGTCAAAAACCCAAACACGATCTTTTAAATATATGTATATATATAGCCAGTGACACTCCCGGTAAAGTAACGATTCCAACGCTGGGTCATACATCTAAATCGGTTCAACTGTTGAGCTGCTACGGTGGAACAACATACATACACCTTAAATATACATTACACTCTTTTTTGGGCAGCCGTGTGAAAAGATCAATTTCTGAATATATCAATTAATTTTTCTTCTGCTTTTGTTTTATCGTGATTTTGTGTTATACTAGCAAATATCCCGTTTGAATTTTGAAAATCGAACGATTGTTTGTAGACATATTACAAAACCAACCCATTGTACCTTCCAAAACAACACCCCAGGGATACCCGGTTTGTTACCAGTCGATAGTGATGATTGGTCTAGCCTCGCACCAGGTGCTCACATCACATCATCATTTTAGCCTCACACGCAATCCCCACGGAAAGCCCTTTTTTATTAAACAGAGATTTTTTAAATTTTTTTAGTATTATTTGATTTTATTTAAGGTAAATTTAATTCTATTATTTTTGTAATATTATTTATTTCACTGATTCGAATCATTTAATTCAAACCCAGCTCACACACTGATAGAGGCTCACAGTTCAGTAATTCTCTTCACTACTACATATATATTTTTACATACATATTTATATAGTCTACAACACTCGGTAACGTAAGCATTCCAATACGGAGTAGTATATCTAAGTCGGTTCAGTCATTGACCTGCTACGGTGAAGCATACATACATACACTCTTAATACACTACACTTCTTTTTGGGCAGTCGTGTAAAAATCAAAACTTTTGGCCCCGATATGCACATTGCATATATCATACACCATTAATGTAGAAGTATGTATTTTTAATCAGGTAATTAAGTTTCCTTTTAATTATGTAAAATTTAAGTACAAAATTAAAAAAAAAGTTAAATATTAATTAAAATAATTAATTGTCTTCGCACAAACTAAAATGGAAAGTAAAATTTGTTGGGTTTTTTTTTAATAGTATCAACATACTACGAAAGATAAAGTTTTTTTCTTGTTATCTTACATATTTATATTACTTCCGTTTTTAAAGAGATTTTAATTTTTTTAAGATCCATCTGGGTATACGTATACGTAAGCAAACTTGTTCAAAATTACCTGTCATACCTAAAGCATAACTTTTCAATCTAAACTATTGAAGTAACTAATCCACCATTTTACGTGACAAATGCAATATTATACTTAGATTTATTATCCCATATGTCAAAGATGAATTTTACCTTTATTAGTACACCTAAATTTTGAAGATGAATTATATTGCAAACCCCACCAACTATTACCGATTTAGTTACCACACCTGGTAAACAACCTGTACGAAAATTAAAACAACAATGGAGTAGAGATAATAAAATATGAATAGTTCAAATACATTTTCAATTAGAGAAATTAATTATCTCCATACAAGAGATGTGTCGATTAGCAATACCTCTTAAAAGATTTTGTAATCGTTATAGTTATTTACAGATCTACGAATAAATTTATATAAAAATAAAAACGATATTTTATAATAGAATTTTAATCGTATTATCAGATTGATTATGGATATACAAAAAAAAATACGATATTCACGCTTTGAATTTTGTAGTATGTAATTAAGCAGCTTGTAATTAATAAATGCATATTCTCCTGTTACTGACATTAAAAGTAGAATTGGACATGGAAGTTAATATTCTCTTTGCAACATTTAGAGAGTTATATGTCTATGTAATTAGAAAATGGATGTAAAGTAGTATAATGAGTATTAATATGAGTCGACTTGTACAAAATCAATCCGTATTATTAAATAATTCAATGTTTACTATTAAATTTTCTGTTGTAAACCTTGAACTAGTCTAAAAAAAAGGAACATTCATTTTTAACGATTTTTCAGTAGAAAACTAAAATAATGAAATATTATTAAAATATAACGTAACAGATTTATGCAAAATTAAAAAGCAATATTTTATTGTTATCAAAAAACTAACATATTTTGATATACATCAGTAAATCCTCCATTTGCCACCAAACCTTTCACGGACAAGAAATAAAGATGTTCTGCCAAGATACTGATCACGGAAAGAAAATGAGTTAAAATTATTTTAAATGAAATTTTATAATTCTAATCATAACTTCCGAATCTATAAGTCAAGGGATATATTGTTCATATAATTACTGCGTAGAAAATTTAAATACTTAATTTCAACGGACAATTGCTCACAAATTATCATGTAGACTGGCGGATGGGAAGGTAGACTTACACACGAATTCTATAATATACTGATTTTTTAGAAAATGGACCTGAATCCATTTTGACTAGTTTTGGCGTGACATCTATACATACGTACGTATGTATCTCGTATAACAGAAAAAAGATTAGCCGTAGAATGTTGACATTTTGGATTTAGGACTTTTGTAACATCTAGTTGTGGACCTACCCTTTTAATTGCAATCGACTGGACCAAAAGTGTCCAAAAGAGCCCAAAATGAAAAAAAGAATTGGATTTTGGCCTTTTTTTAATTGCAGTAATAAGCCCTCATTGAGAACTTTTCAATTCAGAGGAGTGCTCAGCACCCCACTGTTTAGGCCATTCATCACGAATATGAAAATTTGGCAAAACATCAAATTTTTAATTTGAGGCTATGACGTTCACATAATCTTATCATATGCTCAGTACGAGTTTTAACTCCGTTCAGCCAACACATTATTTTTGACAGCGCCGTCAGTGAAGTAGTGTTTTTGTTGTGTTACGAAAATGGAGCATCGGAATTTAAAGCGACGTTGAGCAATCAAGTTTTGTGTTAAACTTGAGGAATCCGCGAGTCTGACCTTTGAGAAGTTGAAACAGGCCTATGGGAAACATTGCTTATCAAGAGCACAAGTTTTCCGCTGGCACAAATCATTTTTGGAAGGTCGAAAACACGTTGAAGATCAACCTGGCTCAGGGAGACCTTCAACCAAAATCTGACGACAACGTTGAGCGTGTGAGGGTTCTTGTGAGATCAGACCGTCGTTTAACAATAAGGATGATGAGTGGTCAGTTAAATTTAAACGCTTTCACCGTACATCACATTTTGACAGACGATTTGGACATGCGAAAGGTTTGTGTGAAATTGGTGCCGACAAACCTCACAACGGAGCAGAAGGACAATCGAAGAAACGTGTGCGTTGATCTTCTTGGGAGAATTGACAATGATCAAGAATTCTTCAATCGTGTGATCACAGGTGATGAATTCTGGATACTTAAGTAAGATCCTGAAACAAAGCGGCAAAGCGAAAAGTGGCACACTCCGTCATCTCCTCGACGGAAAAAATGTCGAATGAGTAAATCAAAGATCAAAACCATGCTGATTTTTTTTTTACAGTAGGGGTATCGTGCATAAAGAACTTTTTCTTCCAGGACCAAGTGTTTTACAAAGGTGACCTTGAAAGGCTCAGGAAAAGAGTGATTCGCGTGAGACGAGACATTGCAGAAAAGTGGATGCTTCATCATGACAATGCCCCGTGTCACACGACCATTTCCATCAGGGAAGTTTTGATATCAACGCCCCCATATTCATCTGATTTGAGTCCTTGTGACTTTTTCCTTTTCCCGAAATTGAAACATGTCTTAAAAGAACGTCATTTTGGAACTCAGGAGAACATTCAAAAGACTGTGACCAACCAGTTAAAAGCCCTACCGATTGAAGCCTTCCAGCGCTGCTACCAGGAGTGGGAACAACGACTCCGCCGGTGTATAGCTGCCCAAGGGAACTAATTTGAAGGGGATAATATTGTTGTTTGAAAAAAATAAAAACTTTGGGAAGTAAAAAGTCAGTCTCACTACTTTTCTCACACACCTCGTAAGACCATCAAAGCTTGTCAATTCCATCCTGAAATACCTTCAGAAAATTTTTTTTTACATTTTTGTGTATTTAATTAAAGAGTGGTTTTTATTAAAAATCTTATCTTACCAAAAGATACGGTGGGTGAGTGCAATCAAACATAGGGCTAAACAAATTAATTTCCGGATAACCAAGATGCGGCCGATCGAGAGTGTACCTGATGCGTTAGAACAGTTAGCGCTCACCTGCTGATACATACGCCGTTTGAATCATGAAAATCGGGCGAGCGGTTGCCGAGATATTACGGTAGCACCCCATCACACCTCCTCCCCAATTTCCGAACGGCGCCCCGGAGGCATTTGAAAATATTATCCGACGGGTATCACTGGGAGCGGTTGGTATTAACGAGTAGGGCGTAGAAAAAGGTTTTCAGAGCGCCAGGACCGACCGTTTTCGAGATATTTGCGATTTTCTTCCGAAAATTCGGATCCGGTTAAAAAGTACTAAATTTTCCCTAAATTTCGACATATAATAATATAACCAGTACACACCTGATCACTACGAGACATGTACCAACGAATCGGGATTTTCCGGTAGTAATCGGTACATTCCGGTGCTAAGCTAAGAGGGACGCGCACACAGATACACATCATGCAAATGCTGTTTAGTAGAATAGATTTGTTCTAGGCTTTCTTCTCTAAACAATATGCATCCAGGTCCCTCTTCTATACAAACACTCACTACTTTAATAATTTTTAACTAAATATTTACCTTCAACCGGTATTATCTATTTTTTCTGAATTTTTTATACTACTTCAAAATTTTTCTTAACTCTCATCAGCATTTTCCAACAGGTTTTTTAATTAAATGTCAGATTCTAATTGCTAAAATGCAATCTTTGGTCACGGTGTATATGGAAAGCAACCCACATTTGTATAAAAGAAAGCCCGTAAAATAACTAAACTTATATATTAAATACGTACATATTTAATGAACTATTACATAATATTATGTTATATACCAACTTATGTAATGCAGTGAATAGAATGAACTAGGTTGTGTAAATCAGTTGGATAATATAAAAATATAACCGGAATTCGTTTGGAAAAAACATGAAAATGACTGCGAAAGAAAAACTGAAATAAAAAACAAGATAAAGCAGTTATGAATTTAGAAAAGATTTGAGAAATGAGGAAAACAATAAAAATAGGAAACGAAGGGAATAAACAATTAGTTAAAAGGAGATGGAATATGTACAAAAATCTAAATAGAAGAAGAATTTAGAGAGAACTAAAAAAAGAACAAAATAATTTTATCAAATATTTTTCTCATAGTCACGACTGAAATAAATAATTTCTTGCTTATCTATTTTTAATTACATGAATCTATATGAAAACCTATACCAATACCAATATTATTTTTGTAATTATATTTTTTACACGTACAAAAATTATTTATTTTAAATGACATATATTTAAACAAAAAAGATTTAATTTTTGAAGTATATATGTTTTTTCTGTTTTGTGAAACAACATATTCAGACAGAAAGATAATTAAAAATAAATATATAATATATATAATCTTAGGTAAAAAAGATTAAAAAATTCTCAAGTTTAAAGAGCTTTGCCATATTGAAATTCAGCCGACTGAGTACTTATATTGCTAACAAAGTAAGCGAGGATTAACTGGAACAGCTTTTTCGGATAGAATACGCTTTCATCTAACTGTAACAGGGAAACAACAAGCAATTAAAGTTTCACACAATAATTCAAGCTCCTCATTTATAACTTCTGTGTAGTTCTGTTTCGAGAATATTCAAACTGCATATAATTATTATTGTAGCTGAGTATTATTGCTCCGTTGTTACTTCAGTTGTATGATTTCTTGCGTTTCCCATCTAGCCAGACGGATTTCTCCAATGAACCCCCCCCCCCTGACAATGAGTTATTTAAGCTAATGCTTGTGAGAATAATAATGATAAATGAAAATTAAAGCCTGTTCAATTAATAAAAACATCGATGTATTGTAATTTCTTCAGAGCAACAATTCGGTCAGTACAAGAACCGAAACTTTGAGTATTCTAACGAATTCGGGTTTCAAAATAATCGGCCTTCCATCTTAAAAATATTAGTTACAGCTGATTACTCACGCTTTGTGCGGATAAAAATGTATTTTACCCGGTTCTTATAGTTACCCTAAAAAATACGATCCCAACCCCGTAGGGAAAGACAACCACCTTGTGACGTTACCGGTCGCCACACTACCCCCTCCATTCCGAGCCCGGAGGGGCTTTACTGGAGGTCGTCTTTAGACCATCTAACTGATTATATCTCAGAGTCGTCAACTAGGCCTCGGTTGGGATGCCACCGATGTAAATGCCTCAGCAGACATTTGCATCAGTAAAATACAAATAAAATTTTTCCTTCACGAAGGCCTCAAACGGACATCTTCACATCCAACCTAATACGATTCACTCAAACTAATTAACCAAAACCGCGGATCCCGCGCTTAGTCTAAATTTGACAACACCGTTCGTGACTGCGAATGCCTCAGAAAACAAACGAGTTGTAAGTAAAATCAGTGCTACTCATACAAATCAAAATTGTTTTACGCAACATAGAAATTCAGACTCAAATAAGTCGACCAAATTAGGTCACCTAACAAGGGTAACGTAACCTCATTCCGATCCGCGCAGGAACCGGGGACAAACCCCGCACTAGCGCCCGGTCATCGTGGAGTCTCGCGCGGCATTACCAAGTCACAATCAAGGACCGCCACCGGCAGAACGAAGCCACGTCCCCGGTCTCACGGGCTACCGTACCCCGGCAACGCGGCCACCCTCGCCAATGGGAGCACCAAATCGAATCGCAAATGATACCAATATAACCGTGGCACGATGCCAATGCGCCTACCACCAACTAACCTAATGCCTAGGCCGGAAACCCAGCCACCCGGAATCCTACCATGATCAAATACCTCGATTAAACTCCCTCTGCAGACATACATACCGCAAGGACGCGAAGAAAACCAGCCACTACAGACCACTCCTCGCGGATCATCCAGTTAATACGAAGATCCAGAAAGGAATGTATTCTCTCAAGTTCCCTAACAGCTCGCGAACATTCGACCTAAAAATACTACAAAATACCATCCTGACCCATAGGGAAAGACACCCTCCGGCAACCACTCCGTTCCGAGCCCTTACGGGCCTTACCGGAGGTCAACTTCGAAACCTCGGCTTATGACATATTCCATTCCGCCTCGGCCAGGATGTCACCGATGCGAATGTCACGAGTGGCATTCACATCGGTGTACTACTAGTTAATGAACTCAAAACAAAACACATCTCACCGTGTCTTAAGCAAGGCTGAAAATACCTAACTAATAAAGGAACTGAACTTACCTATCCACCACGTAGAAGGTAAAAGTGAGTTCAACACATAACAAGAAATATAAAAATGAAACAAAAATATTACACGGAACAATACCAACACAGTCAACAGTGAAACAAAACAAAGGAAAGGGACAAAAACAATAACAAAAACATAATTTATAAAATAAAACATCAACAAAAATAGAATAAAAGGGAAATCCAAGCAGAGCTCTAGATCTCGTCAGAAATCCTTTCCTGCAAGTGATCGTACACGTCTGTAATTTTTTTTTATTTGTTTTTTCTTTAGTCAAGTAACCGGAGGATGGTGCAGCAAATCGCGTCGCACATATAGTAACAGTGACTGTGGCTGTGATGATTGAGCTGCCGCTCCATACACCATCGCACGCCTTAAAAAATTGAAATTAAAAAAACACGAAAATGGTTTTTAAATATTCATCTGAAGATTACAAGCCCAAATCTACTGAATATCTATTTTACAGTCGGAAATAGGGAAAATTTGCAATCACAATTCAAAGTTTTTAAAATTCTTCACCCCCTTTGAAGGTCGAATTTCAAAAAAAATTAAGAAATCGGTTTTTAGATATTCACATGAAGATTACACACTAAACAAATCAAGTTAATACTATCAATTGTTACAGAGAAATTGAAAAGATAGTCGTGTTTCAAACAAAATTCAAGAATTCTTTTTAACTCTTCAAACTCAAATTTCAAAAATTTAGAAATTTTTTTTAGATATTCACATTAAGATTACGCACACCAAAAATCAAACTGATATCTTTCTTTGTTGCAGAAAATTAACTTTATTATTCATTATTACGATTAGTAGTTTTTAACTTCGTTGTACGAAGAAAAGGAAGTTTTATGATCGCGAAAAATTTCGGTTTTCAGATTTCAACGGACATATCCATTTTAACCATCCCTGAATCGATTTTGACTAGTTTCGTCGTGTCTGTACGTACGTATGTATCTCGCGAAACTCAAAAACGATTAGCCCGTAAGATGTTGAAATTTTGGATTTAAGGCTGTTGTAACATCTAGTTTTTATTTTTATTTTATTCTAGTTTTTATTTTATTTTATTTTATTACCTTCCCTTTTGACTGCAATCGACTGAACCAAAAGTAAAAAAGAGCCCAAATTCAAAAACAAAAAATTGGATTTTGGACTTTTTCATATCTGCAATAATAAACCCTCATTGAGAGCTTTTCAACGATATATCATAAGTGATACTTATTTTCATTGGTTCCAGAGTTACAGCCAAATGAAATTTTAGTTAATGAAATATATAGGATCTTACAAGGTCACAGCGGGTCAAATCAGACTTCATCTCCTTTCTTTTAATTTTTTTTTTAATTTAAATAATTAATTTATTAATAATTATTAACCTCAGATTGTAAAAAAAAAAATTAACGATTAATAGTTATTCAATAACAATAAAAAAAGAAAAATTTCAGACGTTATTAATGAAATAAAATTTTATGTACTTTTCATTTTAAAAAAAATTAAATGTGTATATGTAAATAGGCGTACAAGGAAGTCATGTAGTGTCAGATCAGATTTTTTTTAATTGACTCTTTTTTCAATTTTTTTAAATAAACTTCCGGGACTACCGTTAGGTACTGCTTCAGAATATGAGATGAACGACAATTTTTGTAGCATGTGTAATGCCATCCCTGACCGGGATTTGAACCCGGGACCTCCGGAGTGAAACGCTATCACTCGCGCCACGGAGGCCAGCAAATTTTTTAATGACTACCCTTCTGAGTCGAATCGATGACTCTAAAAATTTGATGTTTTTATTATCTTTATTTTTATTATCATTGTTTCTTTCAATTTTATCTAGGAGTAATTTCATTTTCAATGTTACCCCTTTATTCTTTTATTGTATTTATGGTTCTGAGTTATTTAATATATAATCTTATCACTACCTGCAAGATTTGTATCATGTAATTAATTTTGTAATCCAATTGGAAATCCACACTAGACCATTTTTTAGTAATAAATGATTAGTTAATTACTACTCGTTAAAAAATAATGGAAGGTAACCTCCAATACAGTTATTACTATAGCGGGAACCTAGTTCCACAAAATTATATAATAATCATTTACTTTTATTATTTTACATTGTTTGGTTGTATGTCTACTACACATATTAAGAATTTATAACTGTAAATAATTTTATTTTCACTTGATATCTGTTTACTTTGTGGAATAAAGATTATTATTATTATTATTATTATTATTATTATAGTTTTTAAAAATAAGTACATTTTATTGTAACTCCATTTTATCTATTTAAACTCGGAATTTCAAAAATCCTAATTTAGTGTGCACTTAAACCGTAAGAAGAATGTGTATACAAATTTTCATCGATTTATCTCTAGTAGTTTTTGCTCGGCGTTGATTATGAATCATTTACGACATTTTGTTTTCTATATAAGTGCGTGATACATGTGTTTGATTATGAATGAAAATAAATTAACCCACTTAAAAAAAAATTAGGTTATTAATTCGGCGCATATTTTTTATGTACTTCAAAGCCTCATTTTTAGATTAATGGAACGATTTGGTTTTATTTTGTAGAGAAAATTCCTCTGTGGTTCCATTATTAAATTTCACCAGATAACTTATGAAAAATATGTTTTTTAATTATTCCAATCTAATTGTTTATACTGATGAAATTTTTTATTTATTTTTCTTGTCATCATTCCTTAATACTGGATTAATCGTTATATCGTAATCGTAAATACCCAGTGGTTATCTTTCTGATAACCACAGTGTTTTCGTTTGATAAGTTAGGGTAAAAAAAAATAGGTATACTATACTAAAGAGACGACCATTTTAAAGAGATTTAAAAATGAAATCCCATATTTAACTTACAACCATCATTACCTAACAAGAAATCGCTGTACTCAGCACTCCTACAATAGATTTGGATCTACTTAAAACAACTATGGGACGCGACAAGGGAGAGTAACATCGAGGTCGTATAGCGATTCCAGACCAAACATATTCAGAAATATGACTGAAGTGTTTTTACGAAAAACACTGATATAAAGATTATCTGGTATTGACAACCGTTCGAGAGGAAATACGGCGATTCGGAACAAGATACAAAATAAGACTGAAAAGGAATTTCTATCGAGAACAAGTTCATATCCGTCAAAATCCTATGAAAAATATCACGTGAAAATTGTATTAAATTTTGTTTATTATGATTCTTGTTCTTTAAAATACTTGAAACAGCACACATCCGAAGCGAATAAATCAACAAAAAAATATTAATTTACAATCGGTTCTAATTTACCGGAACCATAAGTAAATATGAATGCAAAAAAATTACATTCAGAGTGGGTTTCCATTGAAATCCGTCATAGAAACTGAATATGTATTACGTATACATATCTTATACGGTATAAATAAATATACAATAAACATAAATAAATATATACAAAGATGAGTCCAAGGAACATTAATAAAGTCTCAGAACAAAGAAAACACCAAAAAATAGTTTTATCAATCGCACAAGGAGAACCTAATCAACCAATTAGACGAATCAAAGAACCAACAAATTTTCTTATAGTTCCGGTAAATTGGAATCGATTGTCAATTAAAAAATACTGGGCAAAAATTATATATATTTACTTCACGGTCGGTAATAATTTTTTACGTTCCCTGCATACTATCATTATATTTACCAACAGGAAAATTTCTCGTCTTTGTCTTTCATTCTGTTTCATTTCTTTATACGGTCACCGTTTTTCGTAATATAAATATTCTAAATAAAACTAAAATTGTAATGAATAAAACCGACCGTTCACTAAAATTTAAATAATATTTTTTTCTTATTTTTAATTGTTGAGTTTTTATAACCGATACCAAAAAATGATAAATAATTTATTGTTAGTTAATATGGTGCTTAACTACTAAAAGTCGTAATTAAAAATAAGAATTACTGAAAAAGTATTATCATTAGGATTTTATTGTAGTTTTTGAGGCAGTTTTGTAAATTTATTTTTTAAATTATATTTAAACACAACATTTTTAGGTACTTTTAGGTAGAAAGTACAAGATTTTGACATCAAGATTTTAGTATTTTTCTAATAATATAAATTAATGTTGTAAATAGTAATCTTATTTATTTGCGAAAATGTTTGATTTTACTTAATATTTTATCTATTAATTAATATCGCTAAGAAAACAGAATTCTTTAAACCCACGACGGAACGGAGACGGTATATGCGTTTGGGGTTGTAAGAGGTTGTGTGTATGCAGTACATGTGTTTCTCTAAAACGGTTGGGCCGATTTTGATGCGGTTTTTTGTATTACATAGACATCACCTCAGAGCAGGCTCTTAGATTAGTTTTACGGTTACAAGCTGCCAAGGGCGCTGCAGTAGATATGTTTTTCAAAACGGCTTTGTGGGTTTTTTAAAAGTCTTAATTTTATCAGTTGTTATTTATTAAATTTTATAAGCACAGTATTAGTTTAAAGAAGTAGAAAAAATGTACGGATTTCATTGTTTCTATATCTTGTCTAATTTTTTATTTTCATAACTAATTGATCATGCAACATATGAAATTTTAACAAAAGAAATGTAAAACAACTAATTTGAATAATTTGGCTTAACACAGTTAAAAACACTTTAACAATGATCAATTTTTAATGTTCAAAACGTTCTCTTTGAAATACCAATGTAACGTTGGACCTCAACCTTTCGGCATATATACATATATAATTGAGTCCTATGTTTTAATGGATCCATTAACCTATAAAAGATAAGTTATAAGACAAGTTATAGATACCAGTACTAAAAAGCATTCGTTCGTTATTCGAAACAACCCTGACAAAACTCATTTTCGTAAAAATACTCTTAATAATTATTTTTAGTTTTTGTAAAGGAACCTTCAAAAATTTCGATTATTAAATTATCAGAACCAATTTGGCTATTATTAAGCGTTTCAAAAATTAAAACGGAAATTTCTCACGAATAAATAATTCACTTAGCAGTAGTGTGTAGTTCATTTTCAGCTGCTTTTCTTACTGAGCAACTGTAAAAATGATAATGTTAAAAGAAAGACAGGATTTCTAAAATTCACATACATATGTCATAGTACTTTGCATAAATTTTCATACATGACTGCTTATTCGTTAACTGAAATGCTAAGTCGCTATGCGTTTCTCAATTATAAATCATTTTGCTGGATAATATAACTTTCTAGGCAAAAATATAACAGAAGCTTCTTTACAGTTTGAAAAGTATTAAATTTTCCATATAAAATATTAAATGCAATTTACAAGATACCTTAGAGACAGACTAACTATTTCTCGTATCCTTAGTTGACGTGTATCTTATCATATATTCCGTTTAAAAGGAATCTAATAATAATATGCATGACAGTTAGTACAGATAAGATATTTAAGTAAATGTAAGTAAATATTGTAATAAAAAATAATTTAAAAATTGGTTTTTAAAAATTTAATAAAAGATTAATAATATATGTTCAGTTTTAGAAATAAAGAATTTTAATAAAATACTAATGTGTTGCAGTCTTTTTTATGAGTTCATAAAATATTCCACGTAAAGAAAAATAATTTACAAAATCATTCAAACGAGTAATCTTTAATTAATTTTTTTTATATTTAGATTACTTCTACTTCAAATTATTTATAAATAATTTACATAAAGAATCACCCGATTTTAAAATTTCATAATTGTTAATCTGTCTTGATCGAGCAAAAAACTGTTACAAAGAGGAAACTCGAGTTTCACGCGGTTGTCGCTAAATAGCACTAGAACTCCGTTCACTGCAGTGTTAGAGAAAATGGCGACTCCATAACAGATATCGTTTTGTGTTCTACGCTTCGCGCAGTTGAGTCCGTGTAATTACTGTTTGTGATTTCCGTAGCGAATAACGGTGCCAAACCTACCGCTCAGAGCATTAGGCGATGGTACAGACCACTGATTCTCAAACTTTTTCGCCCACAGCCCACAATGAGAATCAAAAATCTTCTAGCGCCCCCAAAGTTTTGAAACTTACCACCTGTTAAAAATAGTAACTGAAATTGCTGGTTTTAAGATACGCTCTTAAATGCAGCAATTGCAATTATTTTTTTTAAACGTGACATATCCTATTTCAGAGTTGAAACTTACGTTTTAAATGAGAGCAATTAAAATGTACAGAGTGATTCAAAGAAACGGGAAATTTTGAAACTTGTGTTGGTAGCCGTGGGCGATTGGTACCACTTGATAAGTGGCGCCAGCCTCTCTAACCTAACCTGCCATTTAGTTGTCATGGATCCTTGGAGTGGTGCGCAACGTGCATTTGCTATCAAAACGTTTTACAAAAACAATGACAGTGTGGAGGGAGCGAGTAGAGTATTTCGCCGTCATTTAAATCTGGGACGGCACGACCGTGTTCCATCAGCACGTGCAATTAAAACATGGATATCTAATTTTGAGGAAACCGGTTCGGCAATGAAAAAGAAACCTCCAGGCCGTGAGCGAACCGTCCGTACACCATAGAATGTTCAAGCTTTACAAGATGCTGTCACACGAAGTCCACATCGGTCAATCCGTCGTCTCTCAGCATCTTTACAATCGCATAGTTCAAGTGTTCGAAGAATGTTAGTGAAGGACTTGCAATACCATCCATACAAGTCCAGGATCGATATAGATCGTCCAGGAACTGAAACCGAACGATGCAGTTGTGCGAGCACAGTTCTATAATGTAATGCTTCAGAAGATAAATGATAACGAAGAGTTTGTTCACGAACTGTGGATGTCAGACGAAGCGCATTTCCACCTCAGTGGATTTGTTAACAAGCAAAATTTCAGGTACTGGGCACAAGAAAATCCTATGCAGCTACACCAGCGTCCGTTGCACAGCCAGAAAGTGATCGTGTGGTGTGCTGTCATCTTACGGTGTTATAAGCCCTTATTTTTTTGAGGATGACAACGGTCTTGCGATTACAGTGACGTTGGCTCGTTACGTATCCGTGCTTGAAACCTTTGTTGTGGAACAACAAAAGAGATTTCCACAAATTCTTAACACATCCTGGTTTCAACAAGAAGGAGCAACGTCACATACTGCACGAATATCGATGGCAGCTGTACGCCGATTGTTTGGACAACGTGTCATTTCACGAAATGGTGATTAGACGGGTCTCCCAGATCCCCTGATCTCTCAGCTTGCGATTTCTTTTTGTGGGGTCACCTAAAAAGCAAAGTGTTCCACGGTAGATCTGCTACAACGGAAGAACTGAAGGCAAAGATCCGAGAAGCAATTGCGGAAATTCCAGTTGAGATGTTACGTCAAACCATGAACAATTTAACGAAGAGACTTCGTGAGTGTTTACGTAGAAGAGGAGGTCACCTGGAAGATGTCATCTTTAAAAAATAAACTAAAATGTATGTATCCTAAAATGGCAACATTTATAGAATTACATGAAATAAAATTCATTTTCTAAAAAAATTTTCATTAACGTTATTTAATTTTTAAAATTTGTTGTTTCTTTGAATCACCTGTATATTTAACCATATTTCTAAGTATTTTTTTAAAATTGTTTTCAAAAAAATTACAATTATATATATATAGTTATATAACAACGATAGTGATAGCATATTCAATATAACAAAACAATAATCAAAACAAAGCTTTCAATTGAAAAATTACACTTACATTAACGTGAAAGATGAATCTGATGTGTTTTAACGAGTTTGTCAATACGAAGCTCGAATTTACTTAAAAACAGCCGAAGTCGCCGTGTTCGTAACATGCGCTTGATTTCTCTTTTTGGTTAGCAAAGTTGCTACAGCACTAAATACACGTTCAGACAAATGCGACTATGGGAATGCTATGAGAAATCATTGAACAATCGACCATAATTTTCACGAAGACTTTCAATTTTTTTAAATTTCTTCTGATTACTTTTTCGAGTAATTACTTTTTACTTAATTCTGTTTACTTTTTGTTTAATTACTTTAAACCGATTACTTTTTGTTTAATTGATGATTTTTGAAACCTGAAGAAAACTGTCAAAAAGTAGAATATTTCAAGCTTTAATTTTATTTATTTGTCTCTCTAAGCCTCTTGTTTGCAAAGTTAATCTAATTTGAATACAATCATTTTTATCATAAAATATAGGTTTACTTTTAATTTTTTGTACTAGTGTAGTAGGTATTTAATTTTAGTTTGAAATATCTGGAAAACATGATTTTCCCCTTTTTTTTATTAGTCATCGCCATTCTAGACCGCCTGAACCCCCCCAATTTTCTGTATGCCTTCTACCGCTCCTCCTGAAGGCCTCCAGCGCCCACAAAGGGGCGTTATCGCCCACTTTGAGAACGAATGGTATAAGCAATAAAGACACGGGTTGTCTGTGTAAGAGGAAATCAAGCGATCGTTCCCGTGTGTCACACGATGTGGAGCGCATCCGTCAGAGTTTCTCACGTAGCCCTCGAAAATTTACTCGCCGTGCCGGTAGAGAACTAAAAATTCTGAGAATATCTATCTGGCGTGTTTTGCGTCGACGTTTGCTAACGAAACCGTACAGGATTCAGTTACTGCAAGCTTATTATTAAGATGACAAACAACGACGTGTGGATTTTTGTGAATTCGTCCTTAACAAGGTGGCAGATGACAAATTTGTAACACGCTTAGCGTTTAGTGACGAGGCTACGTTTTATTTAAGCGGAAGGTAAACCGCCAAAATTAGAATACGGGGTACGGAGAAGCCACATGAATTTTCTTGTTCATGAGAGAGACTCTCTCATAGTAAATGTTTTTTTGTGCAATTTCTCGCGAAAATGTGTATAGCCCCTATTTTTTCTTAGAGAAAATTGTTACTGAAACAACATATCTCGATAAGTCTGAAAACTCGCTTTTCCCTCAGTTACATGCCGATTCGGAAGATTTCATTTTCCAGCAGGACAAAGAACCACTTCACCGGAGTCTGTACGTTCGAGAATTTTTGAACGATAAGATTCCTCAACGATGGATCGACCGTATGGGACCTAACTATTCAGTTCTACATCAATGACCTCCAAAATCGCCAGACCTCAATGTGCGTTTTTTACTTGTGGGGTTTTATAAAAGATTCCGTCTACGTGCCTTCCCTTAAAGCTACACCGGTCGAACTACGGAAGCGCATAACAGCAGCCGTGGCAGCAGTGAAAACGCGTGCTAAGATGTGGGACGAATTCGACTACCGTGTGGACGTATGCCGTGTATTCCAAGGTGTACATATTGAGCACCTATGACCGAGTGTGTAAAAAACCCTAATGAGTAAACTTTTAATACAAGATTAATCTAAGTTTTTATATTCAATATTTTTCAAAATATAAACAATTCAATTTGGATGATTCTTTTTTGGGATAAGTTTTATTTTATGTAATTTATACATTAAGAAAATATATTATAATAATATTACATAGGTAATAATTTCAGGGAGGTGTTATTTTTATGAATAAACAATAGAATATATTTAAAAATAGCCGTATAGCAAAATGTAAAAATTATTCCAACTTGACCCATTTACTAAAGTTTTACAAAGAATAAAAAAAATTCCCTTTTTTTATCATTTAAAGGAGATGTAGAAACAAGGTCGCTGTTACGTGAAATAAAAGAGAAATGCTGTCTACGATGTAACAGACTAGTAATGGTAAAATTCGTTGAAAAATGCATTTACATTCATCTGTGAACATCCTAAAACTTCTTTGTGTAACGTACTACCAAGAGGTAGAAAAAAAAATAGCATTTCTTTCTAAATAAATAAATAACATTTTAGTTAATACTTTCTGAAATACATTCTCCTTAAAATATTATGGATAATTAAAAAAAAATTTAATTCATAATTTCAAACTAATTTACAAATTACATTTTAGAAACGAATAAATTAACAATTAATAAAATCAACCTTACCAGCACGTTGATATGTACTCTAGATCTTAGTAAAAATTTGAGTATACTAGTAGGAACGGGACAGTCATGACTGTTTTTAAATTTTTAAACTAACTATAACTACGTTTTTTAAACTTTTTAAATGTATTAAATTCAGCTCCTGATGATGGCTTCATAATAAGCCGAAAGATCTAGAATACGTATCAACGTGCTGGTAAGGTGGATTATATTAAGTGTTAATTTAAAATTTTCATTTAACATATCAGTGGTACCATGTTTGAGAAATTAATTTTAGAAATTGTTTTAATACCAAAAAAATCCAACAAATACAACTTATGCAAGAAAAAATTCAGCTATATCACGAATATCAGTGCCTTTTATGAAAACAACGTCGTAGGTATAATAATGCTTATTAAACGTTTAATAAACCGAGTTTTGTTATCAGACGGTTTGCCCTGTTGAGTAAAACAATGCACATCCGTTTCTTGACAGAACAGGGTATGTTACTTTATACTATCCACCTGTTTTTTTTTTTATAATTGCAACGCATTTAAGGCACCTCAGATACAAACGACACCGATCAAAGTTATTTTCTTTTAGTTTCTATATTAATTTCTCAATCATTTCCTGAGATGAACAGAATGAGTGTTGTACAAGAAAACATGTTCTCATTTCAGCGAGTTTGGTATAATACTGAGCGGAAATGATCTTATTTTCCAATTTATTTCAGTAACAATTTAGCACACCTCTTTATTTGTACTCGAACACATTTTAATGAATTTATTTTTAAATTGAATAACATTTAGAATTTTAAACCTATACGTAGGGCATAAGTATTTTTTTAATATTAGTAATAATAATGAAAACTGTACCACGAATCATTTTATTAATATTTAGAAGATAACGTAAATTTTCGTAAACTAATATTCCCAAAAGATTCTTAAAATTTAACCGATTCAATTTATGTTATTATTACATGCTTTACTTTAATTTACAGCGGTTCAAACGTGTCCTCAAATCTTGCAGTCTTAATTAAACTCATTTCCCGACGTCATACAATGGTGAAATTTTATAGTCACATAAATCGAATGACAATCAATATTCCATTATGTTAATTTCATATATCTCTATACATCACATATATATGAATATGTGTATGTACAACACAAGGGAACATCTTGAGTAAGGGAGTTGAATCCATAAGATGATCAGATTTATTTTGACTGTCGATTCAGTATGAGTAGATCAGGTAGCTATAGCGAATTTTAATAAAACCTATGTAAGTTACTTTCTAAAATTTATGTACGCTAATGATATTTTTTTGTTTAACCTGTAGGACCACCGTTAGGTATTGCTTCAGAGGATGAGATGAATGATTTGTAGCGTGTGTGAAAATGCCATGCCTGACCGGGATTCGAACCCGGGACCTCCGGATTAGAGACCAAGACGCTAGAACTCACGCCACGGAGGCGTGACTTCTAGAAAAAGAAAGTTCTAGAAAAATTATTCTATATAATTCTAGAAAGATTAGCGACACGCTAATCTTCTAATTTATTTTTAAATAACTGATTTTCCAGTTTATAACGTAGAATAAAATTGAATATAATTTTTTTTTTGTTTCTAAGAATTAAAACGACTAAAAGTAAAAATTTACTTGTAAGTTTAAACTCATATACAGTTAAAAGAAATAACAAAAAAAATAATGAAAAAAAAACACTTTACGAAGAGAATTTAATCTGTTCAAATATGATTTCAAACAACTCGTTTCTGTGAAGAAATTAAAAAACGGAATAATTTTTTCTCGTAGTGCACAACGAAGTATGGTCATCAGAGTCCGGATTCAAAATTTACATAATAAACATATAAATATTAAAAATAAACAATTAAGAATTAATTAAAATATTAAACAACAGTAACATAAAAACACAGTATAGATGGAAAAATTCAATTAAACGCGAAATAAAACCACCGTAAATACAACATTATAAAATTAACTTAAAAGAACAAAATTAATATCCGGCATACGCCAAATTGCATAAATAGACGATAAAGATTATACGAATAATAAAATATTTAAATCAAGACGCACGGCCTTCGCAAATCGCAAGACATTGGGTAACATCGTTTCCCAACATACTCGCATGTCATCTCCTAGTTTAAAAAACTTGCGACGCAATGCAGCATAACAGGAATAATATAATTCCTTAAAGGTTATTTTAAAGAAGAAATTTCGAAATACACCGAATCTCGGCAAACATGTAGGAAAGAAAACAAACAAAATTCTAAAACGATGAAGAAAGTGACAGCGAATACGGCGAAAGAGACGGTTAGAGGAAGCGCGTTAAAAATACCAAAAATAATAAAAAGAAGCCAGGTGGGCAAGATTGGATATTCATAACCAATAAAAAGCACAATTGAGACCTACTGAAACACTAGAACACCGTGAAGTTCGACTGGCACTTTAACGCCAGCGCGAATCGCAATATCGTGCAACAGAGACACCTCAAGAAGGCATTGACTTCGCTTGGGAAGTCAATGCCAGCGCGTTTTATATATTATATTATATATATTTATTCTATATATATATATATATTTATATATATTCATTTATTCTATATATATATATATATATATATATATATATATATATATAGAATAAATGAAATTACCAATGGAATATTGTATTGTCACCCGATTTACGTCGTTGAGTAAAATTTCACCATCGTATGATGTCAGGAAATGAGTTTAATTAAGATAGTAAGATTTGAGGTTTGGGGACACGGATATACCATTATAAGTTAAACCATATAATAGTAATACACAATTCAATATACCATTATAAGTTAAAGCATATAATAGTAATACACAATTCAATATATCTCTTTTATTACAGAACAAATCCCTTACTAATTATTATCAATAGCTTTTAAAATTAGTGCTTATGAAATACTAAAATACACATTAATCAAAAATGAACACTTCACAAACAAATTAAAATTTTATACTGAAAACTAACTTCGCAATAACAAATACAGCATACCGAAGCAAGATTCTGAATCATAACCACAATAATGTTAGAAAATTTTGTTCGTTGAGCTTTTCTCCTGTGTGATTATATACAGACAATATTGTGCAGCGCCTGCCTCCGTGGCGCTAGCGGTAGCGTCTCGGCCTTTCATCATCCGGAAGTCCCGGGTTCCAATCTCGGTCAGGCATGGCATTTTCACGCGCTACAAAAATTGACATTCATCTTATCCTCTGAAGTTCATACGTAACGGTAGTCCCAGAGGTTAAAAAAAAAATTGTACAGCATTTCAGCGTTCCTAGTGGGAAATTAATTAACTAATAATTAGGAAATATAATACTGCAGGCAGACAAGGCGAATACGTATTAGCATAATTTTTCTGTTATTGTTTTACATGAAGTACAACTAAATTGCTGATATGAGATGTTGTCGGTTGATAATCTACATCAATTTTCTCAGAATTAAATTCTCTATCAATTTAACCAGTAAGTTTTATTTGATTACTGAGATCTTAACAAAGTTATTTTTCGCCAAAGCTAAAAAACTGTTTTTCTACTCTTTTTTTTACACCCTATTTCGTACAAAATGATGGTAATACAGTTCTGAGACCCGTTTTTTTTTCAGGTCAAAAAACATAAGAAACCACTAAATTTGCTCCCTTAATTCACCTTTCCAGAATTTCAGTATTGCTTCATTTCAGCGGAGGAGCTGAAATCGGGGCGAAATCTTTTATTAGTCGTAACTCGCTAATGAAGCGTTTTCGGACCCATGTTTTTATGAACTTTTTTCATTATTCTAATGAGACAAATACGACTATAAAGTGTTTGGCAGAATATTCTCGGGTCCCTCTGTATGAATGTGCACATATATATATAACTTATGTAAAATTTAATAATCTCATTTAATTATGGCTAAAAAGTAGAAAATAAAAAAAAATTTTAATTTTTAAAACGTGCTCTCTTTATCAAATAAATAAACAACAAAAACCAAACAAAAAAATAACAATTCATATTAAAAAAAAAAATACTTTTTTTGTTAAGAAAACTAGTTCTAAAAAAATTTCTATCACATGACTAAAAATAAAATCGTAGGACGCGGTCTAATTATAGTTGTTATATATGAGACTGCGCCCAACACTTCTTTTAGAAAAACTGTTTAAACGTAATTTTCTTGAAAATAAAATTAGTTTTTCCCTTTATTTATTTTATAGGAAAAAACTATTTAAAAATTAGCATTATTGTAAAGTAGTAATAAACAAATTCTAATATTTGGTTACGTATTGGAAAAGTTAATATTATTACTTCCAAGTCTTATCACGTCACGTATTTACTGGGAAGATAAATTTATTTATTAATCACTTAGAATACGAATACCTTCCATGAAACAGTTTATTGAAAGTTTTTTCTTCACAAATTAGTGATGAACATTCGCCTTGATTTATGAAAAACACTTAAGTACGTCGTACCTCAATTATCCTTACCATCACGTCATAAATTTACGTAAGATCCGATATTTTCTGTCTAGTACCAGTCAAAGATATCAAACCGTTTAAATCAAATCATTTACTGGTACATAAAAATTCTTTAACATCATGAAGGTGTTAAGGTATTAGTTGTAGAAGTGAACATGTCCCGTATTTCGTTAGGCTTGACATACATTACTATTATAATACTCTAATATACCACAATTTTATACCATATTATTATTTGATTGACATACTACGAAGATTAAAACGATAAACTTTTGTACATCGTAGAATTCAGGGTGAGCGACATAAAACCGAACCCATAACGTAACCGCTGCAGAATCGATAGTTTATTTTGGAATAAAAATTTTAGAATGATACGGATAAATTAACAAAGAAAAACATAAAACGTAATTTAAATGTTTAATTTATTTACCTTATTATCATAAAAGATGTTCAAAATAACCACCCTGGACATCTATGCACTTTTGAACTCGATTCATATTGAGAGTCGTTTGACGCAAAACGTTGTTGTAAATTGCGTTGATATCTCGTTGAAGATTCATCTTCAGTTCATCACTATTGTGAACATTAGACGCATTAACTCTCTCCTTTAAGTAGCCCCAAGGAAAATATCACAAGCAAACAACTCTGGGGAACGTGGAGGCCACCGACCTCTGGTGACGACAGTTCGTTCATTTGTGAAATATGCATGAACCCGATTCAGTGAAACGTTTGATGTGTGAAACGTTGCTTCGTGTTGTTAGAAAAAGCTGTATTCTTTTTCATTATCGGTTAATTGCGCAAAGAATTCTTCCAAGATTGCGATGTAAACTCGTGTATTTACAGTCCGGTCAAAAAATATTGGTCCCGCTATACGATTACCGCACACTAAACACCAATTTTCTAATCGTGAAGTGGACGGTCGAATATCTCATGACGATTTCTCGCCATCCAATACTTGGTGTTCTGCAAATAACATGGCCGTATAAATGAAACCGCGCCTCGTCTGACATGAAATACGACATCGGGTCTATCTGTCCACCAACAATGTTATCGAGAAGCCAGTTGGAATAATCAAGTCGTTTCGGTTTGTGTCTTCTTCAGTTGTTACACAGTTGTAACGCGGTATGATTTCAATTTTAACTCGTGAAAAATTTTATAAGATGTGTATTTAACACCGGATTGTTGGGATATCTTGCGTAGTGATATTTTTGGAACGGCAGTAATTTTCCTTTCAATGTCGGCAATGGCCTGTGGAGTCGTAACGGAAGGTTACCTGTATCGTTTTGCATTTGAAACCGAACGAACCTTTTGTACGCCATTTTTTAACTAAATCTCGTGTATGCTACTCTTCGCTGGGATATAGGCATTCGTAAATTCTTTTACAAATACTTGACGTGATTCTTTACACGATCCAGAACGAATACATGCCTCAACTATACCTATCCTCTACTGGATTGAACACGGCACTTTAGACATACACCCACTAGTCGCGATAGCTGTGTGAGAGTCTTTCACAAATAGTGTTGGATAGCGGTTTTATGTTTTTTAATCTGTATAATGGAATTTCGATCGGAAAAAGTTTAATAATTTTGTGAAACAAAACTAAATAAAATATAAACGTAATATTATTCTTAAAAATAATAATTGATAAAAGAAATTAATTTTACATGATTATCTTTACCTCCTTTCGTTCTACTGTTAACGGTTAGTACACATGCGCAGAAGGTAGAGAGGAGTAGTACATATGTGCAGAAGGTGGAGGAGAAGTACACATGCGCAGAGATTTTGTGATGAACATCGATATAGTCGATCAACCAACGCAACGCTAAGAACACCATTGTACAATATTTAGAAAACTCCCGTTTTACGATATTTATATTGACTCCCGTAAATATTTAAACATCGTACTAATAAAAAGTATCAAATAAAAAATTTGAAAACATGCTTTTAACCAAATCTAAAAAATAAACATATACAGAAGATAATTTTGTTTTCAACAAAATAATACGTATGAAGTTGTCTATCTTCGCAAGACCACAATGAAAATCATGAGGCGCGTTTTCATATTCAATATCTATATAAATTCTTTAAATATGTCATAGGTTTTGATGAAAACGGAAATGATAGCTGCAATATACAGTATCTAGTAAATCATTCATTGTGGTCTTCCGAAAATAGATAACTTTATACATATTATTTTTTGAAAACAAAATTATTTTCTATTTATGTTTACTAGGTAATTCATTTTTTTTTAGATTTATTTAAAAGCATGTTTTAATTTCTTTTTATTATTCTCCAGGTTACAGCAGTAACGAATATAGAAATTTAAATTTATCGCTTGTGCATGATAGTTTAAAATTTAATTTTTAAATGCTTTCCAGTATGTGTTTTTTTTTATATTATTTTATTTAGATTCATATAAAAAGTTGTTATCTAATTGCTTTTAAAGTTTAAATGGCGTATACTTCATTGAAAGCTTATATCCTTAATATCTCCAATGTATTCACGTCATGTGTAACGTTTCTTTCTAGAGTTTCAGTGATAGGTAGGCCTTTAATGGTAACTTTCAATAAGCATAATCCATTTAAATTTCACGTTACATATGACTTGTAATTTTGAGTATAATTTATGTATTAAGTGATTGTAACAGAAAAAAACAATCCTTTTACGTAATAAAAAAAAATCGGTGGAAAATTAAGTTGTATACAAGTGTACGAGTGAAACTGCCGATAAAAGAATAATATACATTGAAACAAGACTAGAAAAGTGGAAAAAGGAAAGTGTTCCAACGGTACGAGTACTTCGTAAAGATACAAACTGTCAATTAACTGAACGAATAAAGTTAGAGATGAAGCAGTTTCTTAAACGGATGAATGAAAACAGAAGATTTAGTTCAAAGGATAAAGAGTAATCGAGTTGAGCATCATGAAGGCTACCGAGGGAGAGGATTAAGTAAAAGCAATTATGATATCGACTGTAAAAGGTAAACTAGAGAAATTATCTGAAAATAAAAGCGATAAGTAATCTTTACAGGTGTAGAATGTACAAAAAAGTAATTAGGAAAGAACAGAAAACAATAAAATATCTACTTTACTACACTTCAGGAAATAAAAAAAATGTAAATTACGTTTGGTAACCTTTTTATCTTCTTCTTTTAACCTCCAGGATCACCGTTAGGTATTGCTTCACAGGATGAGATGAATAATTTGTAGCGTATGTAAAAATGCCATGCCCGACCGGGATGCGAACCCGGGACCTCCGAATGTAAAACCGAGACGCTACCACTCGCGCCACGGAGGCCGGCAAACGTTTTATAACCTAAATAGTTGTAGACGACCTGAAATGAGATAAAAATTATTTTAAATAAAACTGAACAAAGTTGTAATAATTTCCTGTAATTGGTTATTTATTCTTATATAGTGGAAAAGTAATTACATCAATTGCGCTGATTAAAATTTAAAACAAAGATGAAAAACAATGTAACAAAGTAAAGACACTATTATTTTTCTACCAAAAAAAACATAGTTTTTCTTATATTTTAGACTTCTGATTTTATAGAATACTAGATATAACAATTTCAACTTTATTTAATAATTTACACGCGTATTATTCTTGTAAATGTTATTGAGTATATGACAATTAGAAAACAGAATTCTTTAAAACTAAAAAAAATTATATTCGTAATCCGAATAATTTTTTCTACTCCCATCAAAAATCTTACGGTTTTGTACATTTTCTAAATCCAGGATAATTATTATGCTTAATCTTTCAACAATTATTGAAATTATAAATAATTATCAAACCTCTCTGGCAAAGTAGTAGCGTCCTCATTCTTTCATCGAAAGACCTTATGTTCAAATCTCTTTTAGACTTTGCATTTTATGGAGTGTTTTTACATTATATTCCTCTTACTACGTAAAATCTTCAAACATTATTTGGTAAATTAATTAAAAGAAAAAAACATTTTTTTTTAAATTATTGCGATTAATATTGACTGTTATTTTAATGATTTATACACGCAACAGATTTATCAATAAACAACTCAACGTTTTTATTATTAATATTATATCCTAATCAAATTTTCATTCTAGATTATCACTTACCGGTTTAATGAAACTTCTTCTCTGTTAAGGAATTATTATTTAGAGCAAAGCTCAAAAAAATCTTTGATAACAATAGTCAGTAGTGTGAACAAACAAAATTTACGGATGGCCGCAGAAATACAAACATAAGTTTGTTGCTGCATAATCAGAAAACTAAAATTTAAATTAAAAAAATAATGATTTCTTTATAAGTCATATTAATTTGATAAACACAATTTCTACATCCTTCTACGAAGTAAAGGACGTATTGTGATCGCGAAAAATTTCGGTTTCCAGATTTCAACGGAAATATCCATTTTGACCATCCCTGAATCCATTTTGACTAGTTTCGGCGTGACGTCTATACATATGTATGTACGTATGAATCTCGCATAACTCAAAAACGATTAGCCGTAGGGTGTTGAAATTTTAGATTTAGAATTGTTGTAACATTTAGTTGTGCACCTCCCATTTCGACTGCAATCAACTGAACTATAAAGGTGTACAAAAAGCCCAAAATTAAAAAAAAAACTGGATTTTGGACTTTTTCTTAACTGCAGAAATAAGCCCTCAATGAGAGATTTTCAACGATATATCATAAGTGGGTAGTTATTTTCATTGCTGGCAGAGTTATAGCAAATAAACTTTTAATTAATGAAATATTTGAATCTTAGGGGACTGCACATCGGTACGAATCCGACTTTCATTTCCTTCCTTTTTTTAACCTTTTTTTTTTTTAATTTTAATATACTAATTTATTAATAATTAACCTCTCACTAAAAAAAAAATGTTTAATAATTCAATAACAACAACAAAAAAAAAAACATGAAAAATTACCAGAAGTTTTTAATGAAGTAAAATTTTATTTTCTTTTAATTTAAAAAAAAATGTGTAAATGTAATTTAATAAGCGTACAAGGAAGTCATAATTGTCCATATCAGATTTTTATAATTGCGTGACCTACACAGACTTCAAGGAATATAACACTTAATTCATTACCGTACATAAATTATAAATCTATATAACATTGAACGACGGACATTCAAACCAATGAATTTTTTTCTTCCGAAGAACTTTATGGAGCTAATTAACAGCATCTTCTTTTGTGAAGTTACCGACAATAGTGTGCTCAGCAACTATAAAGTACTACCGGTAACTTCATTGAAACAAGTGGTACTAATTAACTCGAAAAGGTCACAAAATATTTTTAAAAAGAATGATTTAATATATTTGATAATGCTAAAATATTATCACGCTGCTCAACGAATTTAATAAAATTTAGTAGTATTTCTTGGAAGACTTCAATCACACTTTAAATATAGTTTTTTTTTATTATTATAGTTGGTCATTAACCAACCTTAAGTGACTTTACCGGTCAACAAATTGCGTCTCCGGTTTCTATGATACTACGGTTTCAGCAATTTTTTTCAACAGATTAATTCAAATTAACCCGTTTTCATTATGAAAGATATAACGAAAAAAATATCAGCTAATTTTTTATAATTTTTGAACTTCAGAAAATTTGTAGGCAAAATTTAAATTTAGGCATATGTCAATTTGAGTTTCCCCAACAATTCAAAGGGCAGGTATATGCTTTTGCTGATTAGTTTTTGCATCGATTAACCGGACAGATTCATTTGAATGTGGTTTATATTAGTTGATTTCATGAAATTCATCCTGATAATTAATTTATTCATTAAAAAGTTTTTTAATTATTAATGAAGAGGCTTTTTTAAAATTTAAATTCTACTACGTTCTATTTATATTAATACTGCTTTATACTCAACCCAAGCTTCATTCATAATTGTTAACATCCATAAACGATCGCATATCCTGATCCCCTAGAGAAAACTCCCTCCTTGTGACGATCCCGATTGCCACATCACCCTCTCCGTTCCCAGCCCTGGTAGGCTTTACCGAAGGTCGTCTTTTAGATTCTCTGAACTTGATAATACAACACATTCATCAGTTTGGCCTCTTCAGGATGCCACCGACGCAAATGCCTCGGCATACAATTCAATTTACTCAAAGTCCTCTTGATTTACTTAAAAATCAAGAAACATATTCATAATTTTAATGCTTATTGAACGTACCCTATCTCTCTCTGTTCTGGTCCGCTTTCGAGAGCGAGGCCAATACCACACATCCATTCTCGTCCTAAAAGCGAATATCTAAGCTAACCGGGACACGATGCCAAAACGTCTATCTTGATGAAGTAAACACCCAGGCTGGCTCCTAGCCATCTGGGGTGTTATTTTATTTACACATCTACAACAGCAACAAACCCCATCAGCCATCCTCCGCAAGGCTAAAAATCTAAAGAAGCCAGCAACTGTGTTTCATTCCCTTTCGATTTTCTAATTTACTTAAAGATCAAAACTACAATTGATCCTCGCAAGTACTCTAGCTACAGGTACAGGTTAAATTTTAAATTATTAATATTTTTTAACATTCATGTGCTGAACGGATTTTTTTTAAATCTATACTTGCTACTTTAAAATGAACCAGAGAAAATGTTTTTTTTTTTTTGAAAAAGAGATCTTTGTAAATTTGGCCTTGGTTTCCTGAAAAGGACAATCGAATTTTCCTTAGATTTTTTTTTCTACAACGAGAATCCTTTGTTCTGACTTTACTAATGGTTTTTTTTTTATGTTGTAGTTTATAATGTTATTTTGGTTTCCAAATATTTTTTTTATGGTTAACATGGAAGATGGATTTATTAATTTAAAGTTACGGAAACTACAGGTAATCTTAAGTACTCTTCCTGACTTTTCATTTCATATTAAAAAAAATGTTAATAAAAAATATAATCTATTAAAATTTAACCTACTATACTACATAAAGTAAAAATAACAAAACAGATTTCCCTTTCAAAACAGAAAGGGAAATAATAATCCAAGTTATTTTTAAAGATAAGAAGTTATTCAAATTTAATATTTTAACTGAACAAAAATTAATCTTGAAGATTAAAATAAAAAGCACTTAAGATTATAATTATAACTGCTTCTTTCATTTTATTTGATTTTCATTTTCCACTTAATTAACAAATTTTGTACATTTTTATAAAATCTCGCTAATGATATTAAAATTAATACAGTTTAATATTTTATTATTTACGTTCCACCAACGCATTAGCTAAACTAAAAATAACTTTTTTTTATATTCAGTCTGTAAAAAAGAAAAACAAAAAATAAAGAAAGAAATTATACAATATCGATTTCATCAGAATTATATTTCAAATGTTACAGTGCCATGATAATCTTTTTTCTTAGTATAATCTTGCTTTTTCCCCCTCTACGGAATTTCACTTTTAATAGGTACATTTTTATTGAACCGATTCTTAATTTTTTAGCGAAAAATTTAATAATAATTTGAAATAATAAAATGAAATTTAAATATAAATATGTATATAATTATTTATAATTTTCACAATTATCTCACTGTTTTAAATCAATTAGTTTAGTATTCTTTTTATAAATAAAAAAAAATATGAATGCCAATTTTGGATAATATTTTACGAAATGAAAGTTTAATTTCATAAAAAAAGTAAATATTAAGTGTGTAACTTTAAACGGTGTAAAAAAGAAAAATTACTCAATACAATTTGTTGGAATAAGCTGTTAACGCTACCTCACACACAGAACATCTATCATCCTATCTCTATCACTGTTGTTCTCTCTTTTTTCTTTCTTTATTCTCTATTTCACTACCGTAACACTACTTACGTTGTTACTTGTTTAATGTTTCATCTTTCTGAAAGGATGAAATAAAAATTACATTTAAATATTCATTAATTTCCTTTTCATAAACATTACACTCGACATTTTCTTTTGAAATACCGTTATTTACTAGAATTCTTAAGCAATATAATAATGTACTTTTAATTTATTTATTTTCTCCCTTACAATCTTTTTTTGATTATTTGAATTTAAAGGAGCTTAGTTTTTTTTTTACCTATCGATTAATCATATTACTTCTACCTGTATTAATTATACGTGCATTAGCGATACGTGATATTCTCTTTAGTTTGATTTAAGTAAACTAATTGAACTTGTTATTTAATATTCATGAATAAAGGGGAACCGTGAAAAGAGTAAACCAATCAAAGCAAAGGAGTATTGGTTAAAAAGAGGAAGGGACTTTTCAAAGCATCTAAGAACTTAACACAACATAGCCCGTTTCAACGAGATGTAATTATATTACTAAAATCAATGATATCATTAATATAATTTTGCGGCACATTTCTACTTCATGTATTCACATCGATTCTCGTAAGTAATTAATTAAGATTGATTTATACGTTAAATATTTGGTTAATACTGCTTGCTATTAAGAGGAAAAATGTCAAAAATCTGAAACATTATTCAAAGAAAATAACAAAATTCTAAAAAAAATATATCATTTTACTTTATTTACATGAAATGAGAAAAATTAATATTCACGTAAGTTGACTAACTTTAAATAAAATTAAAACCAAAATAATTAAACATTTTAGGAAACAGTTTTAGAGAGACATCTAATATTTATTAATTCAGAAGAATCATTCATCGTGGTATCAGTTGAAAAAATCTTCACAATTCTGAATAAAATTAACATATAAAGATAATTTTTTTCTATTGAATAATACAGTATCCCACGAAGAAACTATCAGGACATTTTCTACCTGGTAGGGCTTACTTTTAGAGCCACAACCGGCGAAACATTTTAGTTCTTATAATAAAAAGAAGCTCTACTGTAATTTTTACCCAAATTAAGGAGTAAAGTCGTTGGTTTCTTATGTAATTTGAGCTTGGAAATAGGATAAAACAAGTCTCAAAACTGTAACTCCAATATTTTTTAAGATATCCGATGTAAAACACAAAATTTGGTGTCGAAAAACAAGTTTTTTTTAGGTTTGTAGTACAACAGCTTTAATTAGTAAATTCTGAAGATTTAGTAAAAGAACTTATAGAGAATTTAATTTGAATAAATTAATGTAAATACCGGAAATAAAAAGTAAATAGAAACTTTTAAAAATCGGTTTTTATTGAAGCAAACATGCACGAAAAATAGACAGAAAATCCTATTATTCTTTCTCTGTCTAAAAAATATTCTATTAAAAAACAAAACCGCTAATTACTGAAACTAATTTTAAAAGAAATACAAAAATTTATAAAACAATATTTTAGCTCTGTAAATAATTTATACAGGTAAAACAAAATAATTAGGTAAAAAGCTAAATTGAATATATGTTACTTTAGAAATATTTTAAAAAAGTTTATTGTCTACTAACACTTGATCAACAATGAAAATTTTGTACTTCATTTTAATCTTTGGTTATAAATTATCTAACAGATAAAGTAAGTGTAGAGTTATCATATCGTAATGTAAAAATTCGGTTTCAATTTTCTGATGAGGTATATGCCGATAAAATTTTTGTTTATGGATTTTGTAACGGAAATTCTGAAGATATTCGACGTGAATATCAGTAGAGATTTCCTGGAAGACGGATTCCAAATACGAAAACTTACGAATCAGTATTAACAAACGAAACGGTCAGGTTAATTCCAACTTGTTCGTTTTACAGATGCTGCCCATCAGCAACTTAGTTTACTATATATATAGTGGAACAAAATGTATATGTGATATTTAACTACATAAATTTCTTGTTGTTTGCCGATGACCAAGTAATTAAATCAGGAAAGAAACACAAAATACGGTATAAAAACCTGTCGAAACCAAACTGATTGCAAGAAAACGAAATATCAATTAGTAATTTCCAGAAATACGGTTACCAAATTATTAACGTACAGCAGCCATCGATATTCGTGCTCTATGTGATCCATCTTTTTTAAACCAAAAATTGTCAATAATTTGTAGAAGTACTGTAGTTTTCGCGTTAACAAAGTCTTTTAGTATGGTGGTGCATCCATTTGATGTGAATGTAGTGGTGAAGCTATACTCGTTTTTTTTAAAAAAAAAGGGCCTATTATGCCGTACGATCAAACAGCAAGGGGAAAAACGAGTAACTGTTGAATATAGGCTGCGTGAGACAGGGAAAGCAGTAAAGATCTGTTGAAAAAAATTGTACACATTCAGTCACAAACTAAAAAACATGAAACGCTTTTTTACGCTAAAAAAATTCACTTTTTTTAAAAATAAAAATAAAAATATATACTAATTACGTTACATTTTGTAATTTTTTAAAAATTATTTTTAACTGCTATAACCCTTGCGGAACCAAAAAACCTTGAAAATAAGTAATTATGATACTAACAAAATTTAAATAATTTGTTTTAAATATCTTATACAATACTTAGTAAAAAATATCAAACGATTACACCGATTTATTCTATCTTTTTGGGGTTTATAAAAAAAAACTTTTTGAGTAAGAATATAATGATAAATAAAATTTCTTAATTATAATTATAATAATTATTATTTTCTTAATTATATAATAATTTCCTCTTACAAACAATTTTTATTATAATGTCCGAACGCTTTCGGACATTAATCCATCATCAGGAATATTCATGTGTTTTGGATTATAATTGTTTCCTTCACAAATTAATATATTAGACGGATATTGAATTTTTTTAAATAAAAATTATAAATACAACAATTGATCGTCAAAATATAAAAATATCGTCGACGTTGTCCGACATGTCAGTATGAAGCAGATAATAATCGAGAGCTTTATACTGACATGACGGACAATGTCGACATTATTTTTACATTTTGACGATCAATTGTAGAATTTATAAGTTTTGTTTTTAAAAAATTCAAAATTCTTCTAGTATATTTGTGAAGGAAATAATAATTATAATCCTAACATACAAATGTTCCTGATGATGGATGAATATCCGAAAGCGCTCGGACATAATAATAAAAATAGTTGATAAGTGGAAGTTATACTCGTATAATTGATTTATATCGATACCAACCGGCCATTATTAATAATAAAATTAATATAAATTTCTATATGTAGTAAAGTGTTTCCTAATTGCGATACAAAAGTACGATTATTAAATGGTTTATTAAAATCCATTGAGCCAAATACACAACACCCATTGGTATTATTAAAAACCTTTGAGCCAAGCACCCGTTAACATTTACCATTCTAGTTTCATTTACATTTATATTTCCAACCACGTTACCGCTTTTTGATAAAATACAATTAAAGCTCCATAAATAAAAAATAACTGTAAAATCTTTGCCATATCTTCAATTTACAGGAAACACATTTACTGTAAGTGTTGTCTTTTTTATTTATTTTTTTAATTTTTAATGAAAAAGAATTTGTTATAGATTAAAAATTAAACACAGTAATTTTAAACAGGTTATTCTATGGAGAATTCTAATTTCATCAAATCACTTTATGCCTAATTAATTACTACGTATTACTTATTTTCTTTTAACTATTTATATAATGTTTAAGTTTATTCTTGTTTGGTGTAGTTGAAAATACGAGAAAATATATTATATAAAACTATATTTTTTAGTGTTTAAATTTATTCAGATAAACAATTTACTTAATAGTTGGGAATTTATGATATCGTTTTTGTAAGTTATAAATTTCTAGCTTAATATACAATATAATACTTGTACTATATTAAACATCTAACTTTATTCTATAAATCTATTTTATTTTTAATTTACTATGTCTTTTATAAATCTACTGCCAGTGGAATTTATCTACAATGAAATTACGTTTAAGATTGAGCACGGAAGATAAATTTTGATATTGCACTGGTTTGCATCGTTCAGGTTCAGATTTATGGTTTATTAATTTTTCATATGATGATAAATTAAAAGTTATTTAGTTTATTTGATAACGAAATCCTATTAATAACATAAAGAAGATTTAAATGCATATAGAAATATATAGAATTAAAAATATGATGTTATTTGTCTAATGAAAAGGCAACACAAAGATTAACGACTTAAATTTTTTTTTTCCTTGAAAAGAAACAATATACTACTCCTTTTAGAATTAATTAAATGTAAAAATAAAACCAGTTTAAAGCTAATATATAACAAAAAAAAACAATCAAAAACGTCTATAAACAATAATCATTAAAATGAAACCGGATATTGAAGAACTCCTACAAAGTTTCATTGAAATCCGTTTCAAACTAAGATACACTTAAACGCGAACAAAAAAAAAATATTTATAATTTCTAACAGCTAAATTAAAAAAAAAATTATTTTCTATCGGTTATCAATACAATCAAAATAAAAGTTAGTTATTAAAAGTTTTAGTTAATAAACAGCTTAGACAACATATACATAACACATCAAAAAAGAATGATCACACTTGAAATTAATAAAAATATTAAAAAACCTGACCATGGAATTGTAATAATGACAACTGATATTCCCAACTAAATTTTATTACATATAGAAAAATTATTTTTAAAACGAACTGACCCAAAATTTAACATTAAAGAATATTTTCACACGTTTAAACACGTGTGTTTCAAAATGAATATCGGGGTTTTAAAGTTACGTAATATTTCTCAAGTTTCATGTACATCGATTAAATTATACATGAAATGAAAGAGTAACTCACAGTTTTTTTTTGTATAAGTGTTTAATGTGAGTACCAATCGTCACACGACACACATCCAGCCGAAAAGAGAGTTGATCCCATACTTAAATCAGCAAGTCTGAAGACTGATGCGACAGCTGCTTCAATCTTTCAAGTCGGTTAGGTCAGCCGGTAACGATGGCACATACACTTGATCCTTTATAAACCCCCAAAGAAAAAATCGCTTGGGGTCGATCGGGCGAATATGGAGACCACAGGAAATAAACTCTGTCATCTGGTCATCTCGTCCCCGGCAACCAATCCAGCGGTCGGGGAGAATTTTATTCGACCAATCAGGAGGCGAACCATCTCATTGCCAAATAAGATTCTGTATTGGAGTTCAGTAAAGAACCACAGTTGTAGCATATGAAGGTAGTTTATTCTAGACAAAAACTTGCTTCCGCGAAAAAGTACGGTCCGTTAACTTGCCGTCGGAATGCAGCACAAAAAATATTCACTTTTGGGTATTCCCGTTCATACTGCAATATTTCGTGAGAATTTTCTAATCCCCAGATACGCAAATTATGAGTGTTTACTTTTCTATTAACATGAGATGTTGATTCGTCACTGAATACGACACGATAAAGAAAATCTTCATAGTCACGGGGCATCATTTAATTTGCAAAGCTAGTACGGAAACCATAATCTGTAGGCTTTAGAGCTCGTAACAACTGTAAGCGATATGAACTCTAAAACTGTTTAAATTGTTCTTTCATTTTATGTATAATTAATTATTGTACGTGAAACTTGAGAAATATTTCGTAGCATTAAAACCCTGATATTCATTTTGAATATGATAACAAATTATTTTTTCCTCTTGCTGTTATCAATCTTCTGATTGTTTTGAAACAAGTTTCGCTTTCACATTAAGTTTTTAACAACTTTAATAACAAAATCCATCATTTTTTTATGTATTCCGATATGGTTAATTCTTTATGCTTCTTTCCTTTAATCATTCCCCACAATTTTTAGCAGTCCATTTGTCTTAAAATGTGACCAATTAAACGTGTTATTGTTTAATAATGTTTTTCAGAACTACCGCCTTTTATTTACCCTTATAAGTATCTTTTGTTGGAAATTCTATCTACCCATCTATCAGCATTAATCTATAGAAACACATTTTGACAATTTCCTCTCCTACTTTTCTAATATTTCGGCTTTTTCTGCCGTACTGAGCTACACTTCACAACATATGTTAATCGCTTTCTTATCCCCTGACAAATCTTACTGGAACAAAGTAGGATCATCTTGTGAAAAGCAATTTTCACTTTTGCGATTCTCGATTTTATTGCTTTTTTTGTTGCTTCTTCCATTATTGTGATGATACTACTTAAATTCATCCACTTCCTCCAAGGCTCTATTTCTTATTTTTAACATTTAATGTTTCCGTTCCCGATCAAAACCAAGACTTTGGTTTTCGCTTCTTTCAATTTCAAATTATAGTCTGTGAAAAGTATTTCATCAATTTTATCGTACTACATTTCATACCCTGTTCGCTTTTATGCGACAACTGCAATTTCATGCGTGAAGCACGTTTACTTGCACTTCATGAATACTAATCCTACGTCGATTTCTGTCCTTACTGTGTTCGTATACGTATAGTTTTTCCTGTACGTAAGCAATGAACAGAGTAGGTGACAGAATACAATTTTTTTGCACCTTTATTTCTTCTTGTTGCCGTCCTAATCTCACTATCGCTCTCTTTATTGTACAGTTCAAAAATATTTGTTTTGCACTCTCTATTAAATGCCTTGTTTTTTCAATATTTCGAATATTTTCTAAAAATTATCATTGTTAAATGCTTTTTTAAGGTCAATGAATATTATTGTCATTTTTAAGTTCTTAATGATGACAGTTCTAGATGGCAATGTAGCTTCTCGATCCCTTTCTTTGATGAATTAAAATTAGTCCTCAGTTATAAATGAATTCAGCTTCTTTTCAATTCAATGTAAAAGGTTCTTGGATCATGGTAAATCAAACAACAAATTGTGCGGAAATCCTATCATCTCATTTCTCCTTAGTTTTATATATCGATAACAAAAACCAATAATGATTTTATTTTGTGATTCAGTATAAAGTTGTGAATAAATATTTTTTTTGGAATTAAAAATACAAGAATTTATAACGAATCAAAAATTTCATCCACATAATCAATGTCCAAAAAATTTCGTAAGTTTACATAAACTCCTTTTTACCTTGTTTGGGTGGCGGAAAAATAATCACTAGTACTTATAATTACCTAACTTTAGTAAAATTTGTATATGTTATTATCACAAAGCTAGCTGGTTTACATTGGATCTTGTCAGCTTTTCCTTCCCCCCCAGAGACCTTTTTAACATTTTAATACGCCCTCAAAAATTTACATGTTCGTCTGGGTTATTTACTAAAAATACGTGTTTTTATTATAATAAACCTGTACATCAATAAACAGAGAATACCCCAGACTACATAACCCATTCATCTCTATTCATTCTGCCCCAATTACTCTCTTTAGTGTACACTTCTAACCTCGGTTTCACTTCACGTTTTGTTGTTAATTGATACTGACAGTTTTATTTAGGCTGCTTCTTAACGATCAATTTCCTTCAACGTCACACCACTCCGCTTTATATCTAACAGTAAATACAGCCTTGTTAATGTTCAACTAGCTTTTCTTTTTCCCTTCACCCACTTCAAGCAACTATAAAAGGAGCAACATGAAAATCTGTTCCACTTCTTTTCTCTTTCTACTGATTAACAAAAACTACTATTAAATTAAATATTACTTTAAACAAGAATCTCTTGGCGGGCAATTTGTCATTAAAATTTGCCATTCATTATAGCGATTATTTTTTTTGTCTGCAGTCATTTGACTGGTTTGATGCAGCTCTCCAAGATTCCCTATCTAGTGCTAGTCGTTTCATTTCGGTATAACCCCTACATCCTACATCCCTAAGAATTTGTTTTACATATTTCAAACGTTGCACAATTTTTCCCTTCTATCTTTCCCTCTAATATTAAAGCGACTATTCCAGGATGCCTTAATATGTGGCCAATAAGACTGTCTCTACTTTTTAACTATAATTTTCCAAATTCTTTTTTCTTCATCGATTTGCCGCAACACCTCTTCATTTGTCACATTACCTCTAAACGTCTTACCTTCATTACGTCTTACCTTTAAACATCTACTTTTATTTAAACTCGTAAGGATGCCATTTAAACTGAACATATAAAAGCCTAGTGGTACATAACCTAATATTTCAGGAGCATTGTGTTGCGTGAGCGTGTTCTTTGGGTACTATCTTTCTTTTTTTGTTATTCTTGAATTGGATTTTTGTTATATACATATATATATATATATATATATATATATATATATCATAAGAAATTAGCAATGGCTTTTTTGGACCTGGTAAAAGCATATGGTAGCTTGGATAGGAAAGTTGGGAGGCAGGTGTTAAAAGAAGAGAAATATGGATAAAGCGGACATCCACATGGTAAAGGTTGTGTGTAAGGAGAGCCATAGTTGTGCCAGGATAAGGCTGGAAAGGTCAGATTGGTTTAAGATAGAAAATGGGTTGAAACAAGGAACTGCAAAATATCCACTTTTGTTTATAATGACTATGGATGGAATCTTCAAGAAAGTTAAAAAAGACGTAGCAGAAGAAACAAATAACTTGTTATTTGTAGGCAACTTGGTTATATGGGAGGAGTCTGAAAGAGACGTAGTGTGCAATAAATATGTGGAATGAAGAAATTAAGAAATGTAAAATGCATTTTAGTATTGGGGAAGAGTAAATTGATTGTGCAAGACAGAAAAAATGGAAATTCTATGGTCATATCGAATGGTAGAAAAATAGAGAGGGTAAAAGAGTTTATTTATCTAGGAACAGTCTTTTCTAGAGAATGCGAAAATGGTTCAAAAAATAAATAAAAGCGTACATAAGGCAAGTGGATTTTATCAGAGTGTAAGAAGTCTGGTCTGGAGCAAGGAGAAACCTTTGCAGTGTAAGAGTTATGTATAAAATCTGCTTTATACCAATTCTTACCTACGTTGCAGAAACCTGGACAGGTGGCAGAAAGATGAGAGGATCGAGTATAGGCAGCAAAAATGAAATTAAAACAAGCATGCTGGTGAAGACAAGACTGGGTAGGGTAAGGAGCAGTATGATTAGAAAGGAACAGAAATTGGAAAGGATTGTCGATTCTATTAGAAGATCAAAGCTCAGGTGGTTTGGATATATTGAAAGGATGGATGAGAAATATTACTAAACAGGATGTTGCATCCAGAGGAAACAGGTAGAAGAACAACGGGTAGCCCAAGAATGTAATGGGTAAATACGGTGCTGGAGGATGTGCGCAAGAGAGGAGATGTGGTGAGAGTAGCGGAAGAAAGATGGTTCATGATCGAAGCAGGTGAAGAAATTTTGTGAAAGGCCCAATCCGAGAAAACTTGGAACTGAAAATGATTATGAATATATTAGAAATTTTATATAAATATATATACTGTATAGATACAGAGTATAACAAAAAGATCTCCTGGGACGTACATAACCTACTCTACTAGTGAAAACAATGGAAAAATGTAAAATTAAATAATGAAAAATAAACCGATTTAAAATGCCAGATCTTTTAGTGCATTAGATCTTTCAGGGCAGATCTTTTTAATGCCAGATCTTTTAAAAAATACGTTTACGGATAGAAGATTTCCCTCGGATTTCAGCTACCCCGGTGAAATGAGTTCGTACTGAAATTTTTATGACGTTAATTAAGGAACAGAATTAGTGATACCTTATGGCTTTTGACTTGAAAAATCGAATAAAGTAGATCCCAGAACATATCTGCAATAGTTTTTGAGAAATCTGGAGTGAAAACCAATAAATTGGGGTCCATAGCACAGTTCACAACACTCGATAAACTTAACATACCACACAGAATGACTAACACTAATACAGTATTGCGCATTGTTGATAAGCTGTTATTTTATTGCCAACTTTAAAATAAAAATTTTTCACATAATTTATTGTATTTCTATCATTAATAAAACAATTATCCAAGTAATTTTTATTTGTTTATTTTTATTTTACAATCGTGTAATTTTCATCTTTTTTAACAGTAAATTTTTTTTACAAATTTTTCACATCATAAAAAACGAATTTAGTTTTTGTTTACATTTAATAAATACTTTTCTGACAAATGTAGTAATGTACAGTTTCCAAATAAAATTCGAATTTCTCTAACTTCTAATTGATTTATTCCAACTTTAATTGCATCATTTCCTTCATAATTAAATTTTCTACATGTTTTGTTTAAAGTTTTATGTATTTATTACCTATTTAACAAAGTTATTGAACGTCAACCATATAAAACAGCGTTTTTTAACTAATTTATGGGTTTTCATATTAGATTTCTCTAGACCTAGCAGATACGGTTCTGGGACCTATTTTAATCGATTTTTCAGGTCAAAAACCTAAAAAATTAATATTTTCCCTTTAATTAAGGTCCTAATAATTTCAATACGACCTCATTTCACTGAAATCCGAGTGAAATTATTCACTAGCCGTAACTCGCAAACGAAGCATTTTAGAACATACGTTAATGTTTTTTTTTTCATTACTTTCACAAGTAGAACAGATGGGAGAACTTCGTGATACAACATTTTTGGTGGTATGTTAATTTGCCTCGAATTTCTAGACGTATACTAGAAATTGGCTCAATAAAAGTAGAACTAGGCGCGGGGTTCGTGCTTTCGCGAATTCGGTTAGCTAGTTCAGAGGGCAACGACATTCAAGATGTCCGGACGAAGCCTTCAGCGGAGGCAAAAACTGAGTTCATAAATCACCGATGTAAATATTTACCGAGGCATTTACATCGGTGGCATCCCAACGAGGCCTAGTTTATTGCTATGAGATGTAAAAAGTTAGAGGGCGAAAGACGACTCCCGTTAAAGCCCATCACAGCTTGGAAGGGGGAAGGGGTTGGCGACCGGAAGCGTCACAAGCCGGATGTCTTCCCCTACGGGGTTGGGATGCTGTAACATCTAGTTGTACACCTCTCCTTTTGATTGCAATCGACTGGACCAAAAGTGTCCAAAAAAAGCCCAAAATCAAAAATAATATGGATTTTGTACTTTTTCTTAACTGCAGCAATAAAGCCCTCATTGAGAGCTTTTCAACGATATGTCGTAAATTGAACTTTTCTCCATTGGTTCCAGAGTTATAGCCAAATAAAAGTTTTTTTTTAATTTATTTATTTATTTAGCGTATGGCACCAAGACACAACACCAATTACAGTCAAAACGTAATTATTTTTTACAAATTCCAGTATTTTAAATTAAATATTTGGATCTAACAAGGGGAAGGTATATCGGTTCGAATTCAACTTCATTTCAATTTAATTTTAACTTTTTTTTTAATTTAAATATATTGATTTATTAACATCCGATTGAAAAACAATATGATAAAAAATCTAGTTATTAGTGAAATAAAATTTTAGTACTTTTCATTTTAATTCAAATTAGAGGTTAATAATTATTAATAAACCAAGATATTTAAATTAGAAAAAGAAGTTAAAAAATATATATGTATATGAAGTCAGATTCGAACCGATGTGTGCATGGTTACGGATCCGACACGTATTCACTTATACAACATAACTACTTGAGCGACTTGAAATAAAATTAATATATAAACTAATATAAAATGCTGTTATGGACACCACAAAAGAGTGTGATGCAATGTGGTGTCCACCACAATGCAAGTGTGTAACTGACCACTTTATTAAAGAATTGGAGGATCGTATCACGCTTTCAAATGAAATAAGTTTAAATGAAGTTCAGCAAAAAGTGTGTATATGTAATTTATTAGGCGTACAAAGAAGTCATGTGATGTCCACATCTTTTTTTTTTATATTTTATCGCTTTAAGGATATTAATTATACAATTTCCATCTCTATCCAGCATTGACGACAAAAACTCCGGAGTTTAGCTGTAGTATTTACACGATAAACTTAAATTTTTTCCTGCAATCCACTAAATATTTTACTCGATCATTCTCGTATTTTATTATTCGTAATATTACAGAATAATAGTTTCAATAATGCATTAATTTACATAAGTAATAATTTTTGACCAGCTTTTCTTTATTATGAATACACATTAATCTAAAGTAAAAGATGTTTAACTTGTCTGAACTTTAACAGCAAACGCTTTGCCTGAAGCACAATACAACTACTCGTATTTCCACATCGTATATATAAGCTTTACTAAAACATAATCTTAAGAGCAATTCAGCAAAATAACTGATGCTTCCAGTAGAAAAGAAAAATAAAAGGAAATCATATAAAACAGAAGAAAAAGAAAGTTTAAAAATAACGAAAATAATATTCATCCAAATGAGGATTTTTTGTCACAAAAAAATATGTCGATAGAGAAAATATATATACGTTAAACTTCATATAAAATTTCATCCAGTTTATTTTTTATACAATGAATATAAACGAATTACAGCCTGCGGCACTGTATTCGATTACAAAAACGCACAGGAACTCTGTTTTTACAGCAAATTTAATATTTTAGTTTTATTTTTTCATTCGTAAGATAAGGAAAGATTTATCATATTTACTGAATTATTTAAAAAAAAGAATTATTTAGTCCAGGACCCTTTTTTCAGAAAATATACAGCTAGGGTCAAAAATATTATTCCGGTAAAACGCATTTTAAAAATGTATACTCCTAATGTATCTAACAGTAACTGCCTGTGAATATTTTCAAGAATAAAATCTGTCATGTGGATAAAAAGCTTTATGTTTTATATATATATATATATATATATATATATATATTTTTTTTTTTTTTTCAATAATGCTAGCTTCAGATAAATTTTTAGAATAAAGAAAATAAAATGATCCAATCGAAAGAGATAGAAAATACTAGACCTACTTTTAAGCTCGCATTTATTCCTCTACTTTTTCTTATTTACCTTTTCTATATCCCACGTCATGTAGAGTCGGCGTTTTCATGTCTTAATTCTTCACCACTACTCCTCCTTAATCTCGAGTTTTCTCTCTTCTCTTACCTTCGTTTACCCACGTATTATTCTTCTTAATTTCAGACGTCCTCTTTCTTTTCTCCAACCCTACCACTATCCGAATCTTTTGTTTTCAACATACACTTCTCTGCTTTACATTTATAAGCCTATATTTTCTTTCCTTATAAATTATTACCGACAGAATTCTTATATTAATTAAATATCCAGTTAAACAATCAATTTCGGTTTGTTAACTAATTCATAATTTTTTTCATAATTTATCAATTAATTCGTGCATTTGTCGGGTCAAGAATAAATTAATATCTTCTACAGGTAATATAAAAAATATTAACAGAATAAAATAATATTTACACTATTAAGTTCTAAGAAAATAATAAAATTTATTAACATAATAAAATTAAAAACACACCTTTCGGCAGGCCGGAAGGCGGAAGTAGATTTCACCGGTGATAAGTAGGGGATAAAAAAGATTTCCACCATAAAGTTAAGAAAAACTTCAAATTTACTCAATACCACAATGCTTGCACGTGAAAAAAGTTTCGCATGTTTAGCATACGACAGCCCCATTATCTTACAATTTCAGAAACATTTTGGTCATCCCTTGCCGTAAAGGTTAGTCACATCAAAAATTGTTTCAGACATACGTTTTAGGTAATGTTTAGAGGACTAAAGATCACTTTAAACCGATTCTATACTGTGCTAATAGGCACAATCATACCTCCCTTTATTAAGGGAGGTATGATTTTTTTGTCTTCGAAACCCCTTTTTTTCACCCCCTGGGCCAATGGTTGGTGATATTAAAAAAATTTTGGGCCCTTATCCAAAGAATAGTAGGAATTCGATATTTTACTTAATAAGAAAGTTATTATTGTTTTTTTTTTTGTTTTTTTCAAAAAGCCCCCCCCTCACCATTTCCATTCCCATAGTCTGATTTTGGCCGTTAACGAACTCGACCGAAATTTTGGGTTGTTATATTTTATGTATTAATTTTAAAGTGATTGGAGCAAAATTACGGCAATTATCGTGTCTACAAGAAACTGATATATATATATATATATATATAACTTTTGAACTGACGGTGGTTTTGGGGTCTGCGGTTGTGAAACGCGACGACATGTCGAAATTTTAAGTATATATACATCAAACCTAAACAAAAATTTTATATATATATATAATATCAATTGTTTATTTTTAAGAAAAATTTCCCAAACACTATTAGAGATACATTTCTTGATTTTCTAGGTCAAAAACACTGAACCAGTCAAATTTACCCCGTAATATAGGTTACAAGAATTTCACTACTGTTTCTTTTTCAGACTGGAAAGATATAAATTGAAAATAAAGCATTTCCGGAGCCATGTTTTTATGAACCTTATCCTTTATTATCACGTGTATAACATGTCCTGTAACCCTTTTCGCGAAACATTTGATATTTAAAAAAAGTATTTTTAATATTTTTATTATCAATATAGATTTCTTTCGCTTTTTAAAATAAAAAACATATTTAGTAAATTCTTATTTAAAAATATTATATTAAAAAAAAAATAAATGACGAAATGTGAAAAACAGAATATTTCCGTCATGTTCATCGAGCATGTAGATTACACTAGAATACGAATGTGCATTACGAAAAATGTTTTTTACATTTTTTGTGCTACTAAATAATACATCTATAATAAACATTAAACATGGATTTTTTATATTCTTTTTTAATATTTAAACAAGAAAAGATATAGGACTATTGGTAGTAAGATTTTTAAAATATTTATACATCGTAATGAAATTTTTTAATATTAAATAATCTGTTCTTACCCTTTTAACTAGAACATTTTAAAGAAATATTTTGTTTTAAATTGCATATACGGTTCCTTTCAAGTTTTTCTTCTGTAAAAACTATTACACAGAAGTAAAACAATCAGCAAATGTAATTTAATTTCCTTATCTATCTTAAACGAAATAACATCACAAAATAATAACAAGCTAAAATGGTAGTAGTTTGTTATCGCACTGCCACATTTTTTTCACTTATTTTGATGCAACTTCTTTGTCAAAAAACAAATATTAAACGTATTATAATAAATTAAACAAAAATGATACCTGCTAGCGAGCGAATAAAGCGTAGTTTGTTTATTTAAATTATGTTGACTCCGTGTACTGACGAATAATATATATATATATATATATATATATATATCAACATAACCTATGCTCGCTAAACTCGTCAAATTAACGTTAAATATGCATATTAAACGCTATTTAACGTTAATTAAACGAGATTAGCGGGCGTACGTTATATTTGATTAGGTATGTTGATATACGAACGATACGTCAGTACACGGAGTCAATATATCTGAAGTGTTTTGTAATTTTTATTTTTGATTAAAAAAGTGTATTTTTTCCACCTTAAACAAACATTAGTATTCAATTTCTCATGAAATCTGAAGATGCATAAAAAACAATGAAGAAAATGGCAGTGCTATAAGAAAAAAGTACCGCTAAAATATTAATGAAAGATATCAAGAAAAAATCCTCAAGGATCTTTCATAACAATTAGAAATTTATTACAAGAAGCGCGTTTCAACTATTAAGTAATCATAATCAGTAAATATAAGTAATTAGTTTAAAGACATACGGAAATTTAAATACACAGCATAAAAGATACAATTAACTAGGTAAAACAAGAAAAAGGTAATTCAAAAATGTTACCTAATTTTATATCTAAAGATGAAGAATTAAAACTAAACATTATTACAAACTCCCTGTGAACAGTCCAAGGTAAAAGCCAAAGGTTAAGAATTCACAGTACAATACTGCGTATACCACCAAAATTTTTATGATGACAACTGGGCATACGGGAGTAAAGCTATCATGCAAAGTAACCAAGACTATTATGTTGCGTTGTAAACGAACCATTCCTTGTTAATTTGGACAAGTCAGCTTTCTTCGTTGTTTTATGAACATATATAGTTATATTTTGTTTCGTGTTTATTTAAACCTATTTATATTAAATCATTATATCTAACAATCATGACTGTTTATCGAAATTTATATTTGCTAAAAGAATTTTCCTCTTTTTAAATAGTTCTTGAAAGTTATTTTTGTTAATTTATATTATTCAAAATTTCATTTTTAATCCGTTACAGAAATAAGTTTATTATGAAACAGACTTATGAGAACCAATCTATTTAATAAATTATCTGAAGAACAAAACAAAAATTTTTCTACAATTTTAAATGAACTATTTAATTTAAATGTAATCCAATAAGCATTACCGGAAAAGTTGGCAAATATAAATTTGTTTTCAATAATTGCTGTTTCTTATTTTCTATATGAAATTATTTAAAAGTTAATTAATTTTATTAAAACTGGAGGCGTTTCATATACAATTAAATTCGATTTCAATTTTTTTTTTTATTTTTATAGAACAGGTATGTTACAATTAATTACAGTATAGTAAATATTTTTTATACTGATGATTTTACAAAAAAAAAAATATATATATATATTTTTATAAAATAATATTTTTGAGACGTTGTGTATTACTTTTGTTCAACGTTTTTATATTTTCTTTTGACCTTACAAAAATAATTTAACTCTAAGGGAAAAAAATTATTTAAATAATCCAATATTTTTAAAAATATGATAATGTATTCAAAACCTATGAAACGAAATAATAAAACGTGACGAGAAAATTAATTTAACTTTTTGTTAATTAGTTTTTGTATTATTTTTTGCGAAAGGAAGCGTTCATAAATAATATTTTTGTTATTCCAATTCAAATTTTGAATAGATTACGTAACATACATTTTTTATTTGTAGATATTAAAAAAATACATTATATGAAAAGAAGAGAAAACACTCTTCATTATAACGTCAATTATTTCTGTTACGCAATAAATTGTAATTTATTTCACGTTAATCTACGGATTTCAAATTTACTTCCATCTAGCTTTTCCTTTTCATTGTTTTACGAATAAAAATTAAATTTACATTTTACAAACAAGAATAAAATAACATATATGAAACATAAAAATCCTTTAAATTTTAATACATCTAATTTAATTATTATCAAAAAAGAATAATAATTTAATCTTGTAAGTATTTAAAAAGAATCTTTAAAGTTTAAATGTAAGAATTATTATGCAATTCAAATACCGTAAATTAGCATTAAAATGCATTTTATCAGGAATCAGATAACTGATTAAAATTAAATACCTTTTAAATTGTATTCTTAGAACAGTAAACCAAGATGAAATTTAGATTACTATCTGAAGGCTACATTCAATATCGATCGAAGACGCTTAGTTGAGTATCCCATTTTGTATGCACACCATACACGCTACTTAAAGCTACAATAATAGGTATCCTCTTCTCGATAAATTAATTCTGGTTTAAAATTAATTTGTAGATGACATCGATAATTAAAAATATATAAAAGTTACCGATAGAAAAATACAAAAAAAGCCTACTTAAAAATTTAACGTAAAATTTCAGTTTTATATGCGTGAAGAACGCTTGTATGCGTGATGGATGCAGCATGTATTAAGCGGGGCTTAAGGTTTCCGATGAAAACACAGAAACAGAGGTCTTTTAGTTTGTTTTATAATCATACAGTCTCGAATAGAGTACACCTATACTAGAAGCGCGTTCTACATTTATCGGTAGATTTAACAAAGTAAAATGAATCGCTTCATAATAATGATAAAAAATCGAGGTTCGTATTTTTTATTCCCCAAACATATTTTTGTAAACATACGTAATTTTATTTCATAACTAAAAGTTAATTGCTTTTTCGTCTATGAAAATGCTTGATTCCTCAAGCTTTTGATCAGTGTATTTCTGTCTATTGTTGAATCGTATACTTTTTTTGAAATCTGTGAAGTTTACTTTTAAGTTGCAATTATTAAAGAGGTTTATACAGAGTGTATAAGAGTATCAGTATGAGCATTAGTGCAAGAGTAGTTGTACACTTTATGCAAACAGAACAATTAGCTTAACTAGTCGTGCATCAAAAATCTGAACTAGAATTCTATACAAAACAATTGACAGCAAAGTGGAAGAACTGTTAGCAGAAAACCAATTTGGTTTCAGGAAAAGTATAGGGACAAGAGAAGCAATTTTAGCGCTCGGATTAATAGTAGAAGGAAGATTAAAGAAAAGCAAACAAGCATATAGGCTTAGAAAAGGCATTCGATAACATAGACTGGAATAAAATGTTCAACATTTTTTTAAAAATTAGGGTTCAAGTACAGAGATAAAAGAATTGCCAACATTTACAGGAACCAAACAGTAATAATTGAAGAAGATAAGAAAGAAGCCGTAATAAAAAAGAGAGTCTGACAAGGATGTTCCCTATCCCCGTTACTTTTTAATCTTTACATAGAAGTAGGCAGTTAAAGTTGTTAAAGAACAATTTAGATCTGGAGTAACAATACAAGGTGAAAAGATAAAAATGCTACGATTTGTTGATGATACAGTAATTGTAGCCGAGAGTAAAAAAGATTTAGAAAAAACAATGAATGGCATGGATGATAATGTCCTACGCAAGAACTACCGCATGACAATAAACAAGAACAAAATGAAAATAATGAAATGCAATCGCAATAACGAAAATGGACCACTGAGTATAAAAATAGGAAGAGAAAAGATTATGGAGGTAGAAGAATTTTGTTATTTGGGAAGTAGAATTACTAAAGATGGACGAAACAGGAGCGATATAAAATGCCGAATAGCACCGGCAAAACGAGCTTTCAGTCAGAAATATATAATTTGTTTACATAAAAAATTAATTTAAACGTCTTGAAAACATTTTTAAAAGTATATGTTCGGAGCGTATATTGAAGTGAAACTTGGACGAACGGAATACCTGAGAAGAAAAGATTAGAAGCTTTTGAAATGTGGTTCTATAGGAGAATGTTAAAAATCAGATGGGTGGAAAAGTGATAAATGAAGAGGTGTTGCGGCAAACTGATGAAGAAAGAAGAATTTGGAAAAATATAGTTAAAAGAAGAGACATCCTGGAGTAGTCGCTTTAATATTGGAGGGACAGGTAGAAGGGAAAAATTGTGCAGGCAGACAACGTTTGGAATAGATAAAATAAATTGTTAGTGATGCTGGATGTAGGAGGTATACAGAAATGAAACGACTGGCACTAGATAGGGAATCTTTGAGAGCTGCATCAAATCGGTCAAATGACAAGAGAAAAAAAATACAGAGTGTATCACGAAGTTCTACCGGAACATTTATAGCCTATTCTACACGTGAAAATAATGGAAAAAGTAGACATAAACATATGTTCTAAAATGATTCAATAGCGAGTTACGGCTAGTGAAAGAATTCGAACGCATTTCAAATACTCCGGTGAAATGAGTCTGTACTGAAATTTTTAGGATAGAATTATAATTAACGAACAGAATTGATTCTTATGGTTTTTATTTAAAACCATAAGTGATTTCTTATGGTTTTTTATCTGGAAAAAAATTGAATAAAATAGATCCTACAACCTTATCTGCAGTAGTTTTTGAGATCTGGGGTGAAAACCAAAAAAATAGGGTAAAAAGCTCAGTATTATTATGCTATACGTACAATAAATTGGTAAAAACACATAAAACTTTTAAACAATACTTAAAGATATATTAATTTTGAACATTACCAAAAAAGTATTTGGTTTTTGTTTACAATAAATACGTACTTTTCTGACAAATGTAGTAATGTGTTGTCTAATTAACTTTAATTTTTTTTAATTTTTCTTTGTTTTATTTAAATTATCTTACGCCATTTTGCTCATAATTAAAGTCTTTATACGTTTTGCTTAAAATATTTATCTGTTTATTACCCATTTAAAAAAGTTATTGTATGTCAGACGTAAAAAAAAACAGGGCTTTTTACCCTACTCTTTCGGTTTATAACCCAGATTTCTTAAAACCTACTGCACATACGGTTCTGTAACCTATTTTTATCAGTTTTTCGGGTTAAAAACCAAAAACAATTACGAATTTTACACTTTAACGTTGTAAAAATTTCACTATCTCATTCCACCGAGGTAGCTGAAATCCGACCTAATATTTCACTAACCTAACTCGCAATCGAAGCATTTTAGAACATATGTATATGAACTTTTACTTTTAAGAGTAAAATAGATTTTGAGAGTACTGGAAGAACTTCGCAAAAATAACGTACCTATTTTAACGCTATATTTTTGCATCAGCAGCAATATTCCAGCAACATCATATTGTAGATGATATCCTTTCTAGGTAATATCATCTCTTAGAATAGAATTCAGGAAAAAAGTAAGATTACATTTTTTTAAAGAATTAAATTGTATCAGAAAATCCAGCCAATTTTTGGATTACGTGTAATTTTTATTCAAATAAAACTCGAGTAACGGTTTAGTTTAGAGAACAGATTTATCGCAACTACTTCACGTAAATTACCTACAAAGATATAACAGAATGGTTCAAGATTAATTGGATAAGATAGAAATAAATGGAAAGAGTTTTTCACATAGGATTACTGAAAGAAATAAAACGTAGAAACAAAATAGCAGCTCGGAAAAGCAAGGTTTTTTCTTGGGTGCACAACGGAAAGTCGTTATCAAAGTTCGGACACAATAACTATAGGAAACAATTAACCTTAATAATACCGAAATTAAAAATTAAATAACAGTCGTATAAAAAAAAATTAACAATTAAAACGCGTAATGTCATAACGAAAAATATTCCTCATACAATACAGCATATGAGGTTTGTCCCAAAAGTAAACGTACTGACTTTTTATTTAATTTTATCTATTGGATTTACGAGAAATTACAAATTATCTCGTTCCAAGTACTGCCCTTGGAAAGTTACACAGCGGTTTCAACGTTTCTTCCACTATTCGTAGCAGTACCGGAAGTCATTTTCCTTAAGTGTGTGTAGCTCATCGGCTACAGTTTTTTTTAATGTTTTCCATCGTCCCGAAATGATAACCCGTCAACTTCAATTTTAACTTAGGGAAGAGGCAGAAGTAGCACGGAGCAAGATCTGGGCTGTAAGAAGGGGAATGTCTTTCTTCGCCAGAAATTCTCGAACTGAAAGCGAAGTGTGAGCTGGCGCGTTATCGTGGTACAACTTCCAATCATGTGCAATGTCCGTTCGGACTCTCTGGACCCATTTCCGAAGTCTTTTCAAGACTTTTTTGAAAAAGGCGCTATTAATTTTCTGTCCTGGAGGTACAAATTCTTCGTACACAATGCACATCTCGCACCACTTCCACATTTTCATCGTTTGTTGACGAGGTTGGTCTTCCAGAAAGATGTTAAAGATTGGTCATCTTTAACATTTTCTTGGACCTCTTTGAAAGCTTTGTGCCACTTACAAATCATAGTTCGGCATCTCCGTAAGCTTTGGTAAAAGAATCAAATGTTTCTGCGGCAGACTTGTTGAGTTTCACACAAAATTTGATAGCGTAACGTTGTTCAATATTTCCTCCATCGCAAAAATAACGAGGTTATAAAACACGGACCGTACACGAACAGCAGTAACGCGCGACTGATTCGACCGATCCGGTTGAAACAAGTATGCACGTGTAGCCAAGGTTACTCTACCTACGCGTTGTTATACATCGAGGACGTTTCAAATTACCTCTTCATCCGTACACTTACTTTTGGAACAAACTTCGTAGATGTAAAGTGCCTATGCTGTACGCTAAGTTCGAAATAAGAACACAATAAAATACGATATGAAAAAGCCAGGTGTTTGATACGAAGAGTTAAAAGGAAATTTTTTTAAATTCATCAAAAAAGTAATTATAAGTTTAAGGAAAAAATGGATGTACATTTGAGTAACCTGTTTCATACTTCAATACGAGAAAAAAAAATAGTATGTATTATCCGTAAACGTTTAGTTTTACGTCGTTTTGTTTTTATTCATAAAAAAAAATATTTCAAAAGATTGTTTAGGAACTCTTTTTTAAAAAATCTTTTGATACTTAAACCACAATTATAAACGAAACAGCTAAAGAAATATATTATATTTAAAATTTGATCCTCATAATTTTTCAATCATTATTAGTCTACCTCGGAATTTATTAATTATGTTTTTCTTTATAAATCTTATATACGGAATAATCTTATAATGAAAAAATCTTTTATCGATAGAATATCAAAAGTTAAAGAAATATAAAACAGTCAGGAACGGTGAATCTATTGACCCGAAATAAAATTTACTGTTACATACTTTAAAGCCGGGGAAAAAACGGCTCTGCTTTTCTGCTTCAGATACGTAGTTGATGCGATCGTTTGAAATTTTATGAATCTTCCATTCCAAGTAAATTCATAAGATTTTTTGTAGTATTTTAACTAATAAATTATCTAACTTACGTTTGTCAACATAATATATATAGCATAAATATATAATCTCGGGAATTAATTTAGTTGAAGTAGAGATTCTATAAAATCCAGAACTTGTGACCTTTTTTGTATGTTTTTAATACTCCATTAAAAATAAAGTCTCCTGGTAGTGCTTTGCTATAAATAAAGAGTTCTTCAGCGGTTAAAGATTCACATAAATATTTTCTCAAGGGAAAAATAAATTATTTCTTCAGTCGGGTTTTACTGGAAAAGGTAATTTTATAGTAAAACTTTTAGTAAAATGCTGTAAAAGTTATTAAGTTGTGTTATATTCTATAATAAAGACAAGTGTAAAAAAAGAAAATTTACTGATCGAAAGTTTAATAAAGCAATTTTTTGTTTTTTAATTATTTTTGAATATTATTTTTCGATAACAACTTATTATGAGTATCATAAAAACCTTATAATACCCTTCTCTGCAAATCAACAGAAAATTTTATAACACACCAGCCTGAATTCCAGATAATGCAAATATATACTGACCAAAAAAATTAAAAAATAGTTCAAAGAATTCGTTAAAAAAACTCACAAACAAAAAAAACCTAAAATATTAGGTAATAAGTTGACTATACAGAAGGAAATATATTAATCTATCACCGATCAGAATCGAGAATAAAAATGTTTTTTAGGCAGTCCATGTCGAAAGCGAAAAGTTAGCTTAAAAACAATCTAAACCGATCAATATTCCTACTCAGACTGATTATTTGTTTTAGCAGAAATAGAATTATAGAATTTTGTATCGTTTCATAAATAATATTTATTATTTTACTGCAGCAATATTTCGTTTATTTTTATTTTATTTTTAAATTTACAGTTGACCTTATATTAATTAATTCCTCTGCATCTATTGATGATGATAGTTCATAATAGAAATATACGGCCCAAGGTGTACATTACTTCAAATGGCTTTTGAACAATTTATACACAAAAACGTGTATTACAGAAACCAAATAAAAGAGATTAAAAAAATACATACTTTTATTAGAAATTTTATTCAATAGCACAAGCGTATTGTTATTTATAATAATTTGATATTAATTTAGAAATTCTTTTGTTTAATTTTTTACCCACGACGGAACAAACATGGTATGTGGATTTGGGGTAAGATGTTTTGTATGTGTGTGTGTGGTACCATTTTCCTCAAAAACGACTGGACCGATGTCCATGCGGTTTTTGCATTACATAGGTATCACTTCAGAGCAGGTTTCTAGACGTGCTTTACAGTTATAGGCCATCACAGGGCGCTGCAGTAACGTGTTTCTCTAAATGGCTAGACCGATTTTGATGTGATTTTTTCCACTACACAGGCATCACCTCAGAGCAGTTTCTTAGATTAATTTTGATTACGAGCCGCCAGGAGGCGCTACAGTAGATATGTTTCTTCAAAACTGGTTCATGGGTTTTTTAAAGTTTTTAATTTTATCACTTGTTTGATGTACTGAATCGTACAAACAATTATTTTAAAAAAATAACGATTTAAGCAAGAATCTATAGATTACGTTAAGTAAATTATTAAAAATAAACTAAATAAATAATTAATTTCATTATTCTTCTCAGGTAATAACATTATCAATCGTAAGGACACGCCAATCAATTATAACAGTAATAGTATTTCGGCACCCATTGTTTAGAATTGCTGGTTATGTTATTAAATTTTAAAAAATCTCTTCAGATGAACAAATTTATTTAACCTTATTATCTTTCCTTCTATTTTGATAGTGTCTCCTTGAAATTAATCCCCAAAACGTGAGACACACTTATAAAAGTTACAAAACAATGTTTCTTCCAATCCTTAAAACATTTTTGGTGGCCTTAAGTTCACTTAGATATTTTTTTCTTTATTTCATCTATGTCGCAAATCGTTCTTTTAATATTTTCTTAATCAATGGGAACAATGAAACATCGCAGGATGTCATATCTTAACCTACCGGCTTGGTCTAGTGGTGAACGCGTCTTCCCAAATCAGCTGATTAGGAAGTCGAGTATTCCAGCGTTCAAGTTCTAGTTAAGTCGGTTATTTGTACACGGATTTGAATACAAGATCGTGGATACCGGTGTTCTTTGGTGGTTGGGTTTCAATTAACTATACATCTCAGGAGTGGTCGAACTGAGACTGTACAAGACTGAACTTCATTTACACTCAAACATATCATCCTCATTCATCCTCTGAAGTAATACCTGAACAGTAATTACTGGAGAATAAACAGGAAAATGAAAGAAAAGGATGTCATGTCTAGAGAATACGGAAGCTGCGGCATTATTATGGTATTATTTTTCGCTAAATAATCACAAATTATTAGAGAAGTGCGAACGCGAAACATTATCGTAATGCAGACTCCAAAAATTGATTGTCCAGATTTGTAATCGTTTTCTTTAGACTGTCTCACAAAAACGACGTAAAACTGCTAAATATACTATTCGTTGACCGTATAACCTTGTGGTATAAATATATAATGGATGACGCCATTAAAATCGAAAAAATAGCAAAGAGAACCTTAAAAATTCGATCGAACTCGGCATATTAAATTCGGTCTCAGTTCTTCAAGTAGTTTCCATTGAGGTGATTGAAAAATCGTTTCAATATCATAACCGAACATCATGTGTGTCACACGTTATGACGTTTGAGTGTTACTAAAAGTCGTCAGCCTTGTTAGCTAGCAATTGATCTACGATGTTGCTGTTATTGTAAATTAAACAGTCTTTGAACGTAGTTTTGCTTCAACTCGTTTCATACCCAAAATATTATCAAAACCGTTTCACATGAGGAATAAAAGATTCCCACCGCTTCACCTCTAAAAATATAAGTAATTCGACGATTATTTATTATTGTTCTTTGTTAATATTTTTATCGGTGTATATATTTAAGGACCTCTAACTCTTTTGTCATCTTAATCTCCATCACAACGGCCTTCTTTAAACATAATCCCTTGATGGGACGTAACAGCCATGCGGAAAATGAGAAAATATTTGTAATTTATGTACATTAAGAATAAGATATAAGCCTCGTAGTACTAAAAAAAATTTGTAAATTGGAAAATGAGAAAATATTTGTAAATTATGTACATTGAGAATAAGATATAAGAATTTTTAACATTGAAATAGCAGACACTCACCTGAAATTTAAGTTTTTTAAGTACTAATTTAATCGAAATTTTCACGTGTACATCTGCACAATCTGTCAAAACAAAAACCTCTGCGAAATTACTAAACCTAAAGAAAAGGAAAGAATAATAATCAGTAACTAAATTAAAAAACTAACCTTTATAATTACATTTAGAAATGTTAAAATGAAAAAAATGTTTCAAATTGTATTCTATTTTCAATAATTTATATTACTGTACATTTTATAATATAAGATTACATTAATTTCATTTCTTTTTAAATAATTCGTTTCCTTGCGAACTTTGTAGGCAAAAATATGAAATAAAAAGAATAACCTACATTATTCTAAAGTTATTTCTCTGCGTGTACCGGAAAGAGAAGTACAGCAGTAGTAAATTGTAATAGTGATCCATTAATATGATGAAAAGTTATAATGCAAAAGTTTCTACCCGTGTAATACTAATGTATTGTGCAAATCCTAAAATAAAATTGTAATATATTATTCAAATAGAATCCCACGAAAATGTAAGAAAACGAAGTTATACTGTCATTTTACTTCCTTCAGCAAAAACGGAAGTGATATTATTTTTTCGGTTACAAGATTCATTCTTTATTTTAAGTTTAATAAAATAAAATTCATTTTTATAAACTTCAACAAAAGGAGTTCTCATTCGATAGATATGTATTTTGTTTTCGATTTGTGTTTTTGGAGTTTTTTTTGTAAATGTATATTCCTCGATATTGTTTTTTATGAATACTTCGATATTCTTTTTTGTAAAGGTGTACAAAAAAGAATATCAAGATTTTAATTTGTTACAGATCAAAAGGACCAGCTTTAGTTGCGTGTATAGCCGTAAATTGATTCCCTATCTTTCTAACCCAAAAATGGTAACACGTGAACAGAAAGACACGTGAATTTGTAGCAACAATTGAACGTACGTTCCATAAAAAGTTTAACTGTGATCCTCCGAGTGACATAACATTCGTCGATGGCATAATCAGTTTGATACGACCGGATGTCTGTGTAAAGCGAAGAGCACGGGGAAGCGAGGATGTCTGAATAAAATGTTGAAAGTATCAGGGAATCTTTCCTATGTACGAGGCTTAGCTATTAAATTTTGCACACTAGCGTGCTACACGAAGACAAAAGGTACTATCGAGTTGGGCGTGGCAGTACATAATAGCTAAAATCTCCCTCTACAAGCCTGCGATAATGCTTTGAAATTCGTTTACCGGTTTTTTTTTCAGTAGCATATAAAATGGAGTCGAATACGACCAACACGTCAACATGGTTAAAACAGCGCATAGTGATCCAATTTTTAACAGCAGATAATGTGAATCCTACGAATATTTTTCATCTTTTAAAAGCGGTTTACGGTAGTGAAACTGTTAACAGGAGTACTGTGAATAGGTGGGCGTTGAAATTTCATGAATGTGAAGCTGGTAAAGTGACAATTGAAGACGCACCTCGCATCGGACGACTAGTTTCTGTGACTGGCGAGAAACGTCGACAGGAAGTGGAGATTTGCTTCAAAGTGACCGGCGAATCACCTGGCAACGCATCGCTATTCAGTTAGGCATATCTAAAGAACGTGCAGGTCATATTTTCGAGCCACTGGGTTACCGTAAAATCTGTGCACGATGGGTATCGCGCAAATTCTCTGATGGCTCTCCGAAAGCTAAAGTTTGAGCCTATTCCGCATCCGCCATACTCGCTGGATTTGGCTCCGTGCGACGTCTACTTCTTCCATCATCTCAAGAAGGCTCTAAAAGGTTATCATTACATCACCGACGATGAGGTGAAGGAAGCTGTGGCCACTTGCATCCGAGTAAGACCGCCAGAATTTTTCATGCAAAAACTTGTCACACGTTGGGAAAAGTGTATCAGTGTAAACGGGGATTATATTGAAAAATAAATACTGCATATTGTAGCTAAAGTATTGTAATTTTATTCATTTTTTATTTCATTCTAATATCTCTTTTCATTCCCATGCTACGCATGTGTGCAAAATTTATCAGCCGAGCCTCATAGTACCAAAAACAAATCTGTCGAAGTCAAGCCGCGACCTACCAATATCTACAACAGTGTTGGAATTTTTTAAGGAAACTCTTATATATGCATTTATACCGTTTACATGTTTTACAGACTTGGAAGCTGTTTGAGTTTATATTACTAATTTAAAGTTAATAATTTTAATATCTTATGTTACATTCGACAATAATATCGTAATTTTCTTTGGTATTATTAAACATTGTTTTTTATGTTTTAAACCATTTCTGTAATGTATCTTAAAATGTTACTAATGTATTCCAAAATGCTATTAACATATATTCAATTGTTTACTGTGTATTATAAAACTAAACTTAGTTAAACGTTCATTTTCAAAATTATATTATTAAGCGTGGATCTATTTCAGTTTGCCTTGATTCGCAACTTTTTTGGTGAACCCGACGTCATAATAATAACAGTGATTCAAACTTTAAACTTTATTAAACTCAAACCTATATAAACATTAATAAATTCTGATTTTCAGTGTCAAAAAGCATACAAACGATTTAGTAAACGCTAATAAAATGTAAACTAATAGACTATAAACTATTGTTTTAACAAACTGAGAGTTTTCAACACGACTGTTATTATTATTTGATCTTAGCAAAGGGTGAACCTTTATCATCAATTATTTCCGAAATATACCTGAAATTTTTAGAAGGTACTTCTATAAAAAAAAATCTTAACACAACATGCCACTACTTTATACAAACGTTATGTTGATGACACCATTATTATATGCAATGAAAACGATCAAAATGAATCCGATACGCTAAATGAATTTAATAAAATTGATAATAACATAAAATTCAATCTGAACAGAAAATAATAATTGTTTAAATTTTTTAGACAAAAATATACAACAGTAAAATAAATAATAATATAAAATTATAAATATTTCGTAAACCTTCTTCAAACACAATAATTACAATTCATGTCATCCTTGGTCCAAAAAACTGGTTGTTTTTAATGCACTCTTATATACAGTATCATACATTGTTTAAAATATGATAAGTTCCTCGAAAAAAAGAAATTGAAATAGTTAAAAATATTGCTCATACAAATGTATAATACTAATACAATAACTAAATTATATAACAAAAAAATAATAATAATAAAATTAATACTATAAACAATGCAAAATTAATACCAGAAAAAAGTGAAAAAATGTATATGAAAAATTGTGGTCAATAAATGACTTCCTTGTAAGTCCATTAAATTACATTTACACTTTTTTTTTTTAAATGAAAAGTACATAAAATTTTAGTATGTACTTATTTATTTTATGTTTATTTTAATTTTTTTTCATCGTAATTTTTTTTATAACGACAGGTTAATAATTATTAATAAATCAAAAAATGTAAATTTAAAAAAGTAAAAAGAAAAAAAGAAGATGAAGTCTGATTCGAAGCGACGTGCCTTCCCCCAAGATCTAAATATTTCATTAATTAAAATTTTATTTGGCTATAACTCTGGAACCAATAAAAATAAGCACCACTTACGATAAATCGTTGAAAAGCTTTCACTGAGGGCTTATTACTAAAGTTAAGAAAAAGTCCATAATCGAAATATTTTTGGATTTTGGGCTTTTTTGGACACTTCTGGTTCAGTTAATTGCAATCAAAAGAGGAGGTGGTGCGCAACTAGATGTTACAACAGTCATAAATCCTAAATTTCAACATCCTACGGCTAATCGTTTTTTTTAATTATGTGAGATACATACGTACGTACATACACATATACATACGTACCTATCGATGTCACGCCGAAACTAGTCAAAATGGATTCAGGGATGGTCAAAATGAATATTTCCGTTGAAATCTGGAAACCGAAATTTTTCGCTATCTTAATACTTCCTACAAGGAATTAAAAATGAATACAAGCCATACATTCAAAAAATGGGATAATTTTACAAAAAAATTAACATAACACCGGCGTATACTACAAATAATAAATTAATTAAATAATGATTCCAACATTAATAAACAAGGCGTACTGTGTATATAGTGTAAGTTGTAAAAATTATGATGTGGTATACATCGGTATGACCAACCGTAAATTTTCCATACGGGCAAAAGAACACATTAATAATATTAAAAATAACAAACCAGAAAATTCTAATCTTACTAAACATATTTTGGATCATGGCCATACGTAGAAGCAAAATACTTTAATAAACATTTTAGATATTTCCTATAATTATTTTAATACACATATAACTTAGAAAAATTTCACATATATTGCTATATACGTGAAATTTTAGTATATATGAGAAACCAACTCCTATGAATCGTGAGACCTTGCCGATAGTGAGGGGGCTAGAGTGCTCAGTGATACACAGTTACTGGACCGAAGGTGCAACCATATCGGAGAGGTATCTGTTGAGAGCGAGACTAAAAAATGATTCCTGAAAGAGGGCAGCAGATCTTTCATTAGTTGTTAACAGCGTAGGTCAGGACGACTTAAACGGCCATGTCAACAACACTCAATCTTCTGACTAATGCGCAGCTGAAAGTAATGGAAAACTACAGCTGCTTTTTCTCCCAAGAAAATTTAACTCTCTGCATTTTTATATAACAAAGATGGAGGCGCCTTCCTTGGTAAAATATTCCGGAAGAAACTAGTCTTCCTTTCGGATCTCCGGGTGAGGACTACAAAGGAAGGGGTCACCAGAAAAAAAAACATTCAACGCTCCGACAAACGAGTCGGAGCGTTGAATGTTGGAAGTCCAAAAAAAGGTTGGTAGGTTAGAAAACTTAAAGAGGGAAATGGATAAATGGGAAATGGATTTAAAGAGGGTAAATGTAGATGTAGTAGGAATTAGCGAGGTTCGGTGGGAAGAGGAAAACGACTTTTGGTCTGGTGATTTTAGAATAATTAATACAGCTTCAAATAATGGGCAGGCAAATAATTAGTAGGTTTCGTAATGAAAAAAAGATAGGGAATAGAGTAGAGTATTTCAAATGCATAGCGACAGAATCATTGTAATAAGGATAAAATCAAAACCTAAACAGACAGCAATTGTCAACGTCTATATCCCTACAAGCGCCCATGATGATGATGAGGTAGAGTGTTTATACGAAGAAATTGACGAAGCAATTAAACTAGTAAAAGGAGATGAAAATTTAATAATAGTTGGAGATTGGAATGCAAGCATTGGAAAAGGCAAGGAAGGAAATATAGTGGGTGAATACGGGCTTTGAATAGAGTTTTGCACGAAGTATAATTTAGTAATTTTCAACAGCCAGTTTAAAAATTATAATAGAAGAATATACACATCGAAAAAGCCAGGTGATACTACAAGGTATCACATAAGTTATATCATGGTTAAGCAAAAATTTAGAAATCAACTGGTAAACTGCAAAGCTTACCCTACAGCACATTGATAGCGACCATAATTTAGTAATAATGAAATGTAGAATGGGGTTTAAAATCCTGAAGAAAAGATGTCAGATGAATCAGTGGAATTTAGAGAAGCTTGAAGAAGAAAAGATAAAGAAGATTTTTGAGGAGAACATCGCAAAAGGTCTCAGTAAAAAAGATAAGGTAGAAAATGTAGGAGAATGGGAGAATGGTAAAAAGTAAATTCTTAAATCAGCAGAAGCGAACTTAGGCGGAACAAAGAGAACTGGTAGAAAACCTTGGATTTCAGATATATTGCAGCTGATGGAACGTAGAAAATATAAGAATGCTAGTGACGAAGAAAGTAAAAGGAACTATCGACAATTAAGAAATACTGTAAACAAGAAGTGCAAACTAGCGAAAGAAAAGTGGATTAAAGAAAGGTGTTCAGAAGTGGAAAGAAAAATTAACATTGACTAAATAGACGGAGCATACAGGAAAGTTAAGGAAAATTTTGGGATACATTAAAATCGAATAATGTACCAAACAAAGAGGGTACACCGATTTATAGTACCAAAGCAAAAGTCGATAGGCGAGTGGAATATATTGAAGAGTAATACGGAGAAAATGAATTAGGAAATGGTGTTATAGAGGAAGAAGAGGAAGTGTCGATGAGGAAGAACGGGGAGAAACCATACCAAGATCTGAATTTAAGAGAGAATTAAAAGATTTTAATGAAAGAAAGGCTCCTGCAATAGACGGAATACCTGCAGAATTACTGCGCAGTGCAGGTGAGGATGCGATTGATAGATTATACAAACTGGTGTGTAATATTTACGAAAAAGGGGAACTTCCGTCAGACTTCAAAAAGAATGTTATAATCATGATACCAAAGAAAGCAGGAGAAGATAAGTGTGAAGAATACAGACCACTTGCCTTAACTAGTCGTGCATCGAAAATCTTAACTAGAATTCTGTAGAGAAGAATTCAGAGGAGAGTGGAAGAAGTGTTAGGAGAAAACCAATTTGGTTTCAGGAAAAATATAGGGACTAGGGAAACAATTTTGGCGCTCAGATTAAAAGCAGGAGGAAGATTAAGGAAAACAACCAACATACTTGGCATTTATAGACCTGAAGATTTCGATAATGTAGACTGGAATAAAATGTTCAGCTTTTTAAAAAAAGTAGGGTTGAAATACAGAGATAGAAGAAAAACTGCTAACGTTTACAGGAACCAAACAGCAACATAATAATATAACATAACATAATAGTTGAAGGACATAAGAAAGAAGCCGTAATAAGAAAGGGAGTCTGACAAGGATGTTCCCTATCCCCGTTACTTTTTAATCTTTACATAGAAGTAGGCAGTTAATGAACAATTTAGATCCGGAGTAACAGTACAAGGTGAAAAGATAAAGATGCTACGATGTTCTGACGATATAGTAATTCTAGCCGAGCGTAAAAAAGATTTAGAAGAAATAATGAACGGTATGGATGAAGTCCTACGCAAGAACTACCGCATTAAAATAAACAAGAACAAAACGAAAGTAATGAAATGTAGTAGAAATAACGTAGATGGGACTACTAAATGTAAAAATAGGAAGAGAAAAGATTACGGAGGTAGAAGAATTTTTGTTTTTTGGGAAGTAGAATTACTAAAGATGGACGAAACAGAAGCGATATAAAATGCCGAGTAGCACGGGCAAAAGTGCCTTCCGTCAGAAATATAATTTGTTTACATCAAAAATTTAATTTAAACGTCTTGAAAAGATTTTTAAAAGTATATGTTTGGAACGTAGCTTTATATCGAAGTGAAACTTGGACGGTTGGAGTACCTTAGAAGAAAAGATTAGATACCTGCTGATTTAGAGCTCTATAAATTGAAATGTTTGAAATTTTAAAAATCAGATGGGTGGATAAAGTGACAAATGAAAAGGTATTGCGGCAAATTGATGAAGAAAGAAGCATTTAGAAAAATATAGTGAAAAGAAGAGACAGACTTATAGGCCACATATAAAAGCATCCTGGAATAATCGCTTTAATATGGAGGAACAGGTAGAAAGAAAAAATTGTGCAGGCACGCAACGTTTGGAATATGTAAAACAAATTATTAGGGATGTAGGATGAAGGGGGTATAGTGAAATGAAACGACTAGCACTAGATAGGGAATCTTGGAGAGTTACATCAAACCATTCAAATGGCTAAAGACAAAAAAAAGTAACCATAAAAATTTAATTAATGAACAAAACTTTTTAAAGCAGATAAATTATTTAAATATGTCCTAAACACAAATACAGAGATAATAATCATCAACAACTAAAATATCATAGTTGATAACACGGTTTCCTTTATTTATATTTTATTCCACCAAGATTCACTATATTGTCTTCAGTATACTGTTGACATTGAAACAGTAATGAGTGTGTACTCAATTTAATTTTTGACATATTTTTAATCTACAGGGATGGTTTGAAAAAACCGAAAGATCTTGAGAACTTATACCTTTTTTGCCGATAAGGTGGTTAAAAAAAATTTGAATTATTTTTTATTATTAAAATATATCAGCGGAAACCATGTTTAAGAAATTTATTTGATTTTCTTGTACATAATTTTTAGTTTATTTTTCACTTTCTAGTTTATTAATACTCATTTTGTAATTACCTGCACTCATTTAAGCGACGATCTATTTGGATCTATTTCATCTTGCTTTAAAACAGAAGCCTACTGGCTCAAGATGTGCTCCTCGTTATTGACATTGTGTATGGGATCGTTGAATGCGTACGGGATCCGTTATTCAACCAATCCCGGATCGGGATTGAGTTCATACCAACCGAGTGCTGGATCGATCGGTATGAACTCGATGATAGAGCTTGTGGCCTCCAAGGTCAACCGATTTGACCCCAAGTGATTTTATTCCTTTGGGATTTTAAGGATCATGTTTACCATCTCTACGTACTAACCGCGCCAATTTGAAGCAGAAAATTGGTGCTACAGTCGGTTTCATGACTCCAGACATGCTGGTTAAAGTAGAGAACGAACTCTCCTATCACTTTGATGCGTGCCGCGTGACGAAAGGAGCACTGAAAACATTGAACATTTTTAGGGAAAAACTACAAGAATTACTCTTTTATTTCATTTGTGATTCACTACTGAATTTAAAGTTAAAATATATTAAATAACTCTAAAATTCCGATATTCTTTTTTGTACATCCTTCATATATCTGCATACACAAACCCAGGATAATAAATGTATATAATCTTGCGTATATTGATTATATATGTATATATAAAAAATAATATATTCAAGCCTTAGTCTCCACCAAAGGACAGATTTCGGTGATTATTCTTTAATTTTGTACTAAATACATTTTCTTAAAATTTTTTTCCTGTAAACTTAAGCGGATTTTTTGTAAAAATGTATTGTCTACACGGACGATTAGAAAATATTTTACATTATTTCTTCGTTATCATTGTTTACTATTTGATTCCAATAATATTATTCAAATATATTTGAAGTATTATAACGAGAAAAGTCAATAAAATTAATTGTCAAACTTAAGATCAAAAAATATTTTTAAATATTTGTAAATATTTAACAAAGTTTAAAAAAATTATTATTAGAATCTTTTTTCCATTCCCATTGCAAGATAAACATATTTCTATTATTATTTTATTTTTTTTATTATTATTTTTCTTATTATATTTATGTTATCATTATAATTAATAACAAAATTAAAAATAGTCTCCAGGATTAAAAAATTACATGTAAAAGAAAATATTTTAATTAAATATTACTTTCAAGACACAAGATATGTAAAACATTTTTCAGAATTTTATAATTGCCTTAGGATATTTAAAAATCTAAAAGAATATTTGTTATAATTACTTGAGATACTCTGAGAAAGCTACTTTTTTTTACAGATATGCAAGTACGTAAATAAACTTGCTTTGCAAAGGTAAGCGAAGAAATTGAAAATGTTTTATATACAGGTATTCTATTTTTAATAAGTACACTAATTACAGAGTTAAATTATCTAGAAGGTATTATTAGAACAAGTAATTAATATTTATAATAATAATAATAATTTCAAACATTTTAAAGTTGACATTTTACTTTAAAAACCTTATGAAGTAAAAAGTAGTTTGAAAAAAATATTATAATAATTTTCTAAAAAAATTATTAAACCTCAAATAAAAATATATTTTTTCAAATCAATAATTTTATTTCTGTCTCCCTGCCCATGCTATTTATATTAAAATATGTTTAATTAAATGATATTTTTACAAGTTAATAAATACCAGTACGCATTGATTTCTTCAATGAAATTTTGCGGAAATATTTTTCAATACTTTTTACTTCCTCCGATATATTAATAGATAAAACAGAAAACCATAATATAGATTCAAAAATAATTTCAACCTTCAATTTTTTTTTGTATTTCTCGAAGTATTTTAGGGTTCGTAGGATACTAAAATATTTGATAAATATTTTAGTGTGTATGTACCCATGAGAGCATTTATTTTTACATTACAAAAAGAATCTAAACTACGGTTGATTAAACTTTAGAGAAATTATTATTTTTTTTTTATCTGATAAAAGGAAAGGTAAATAAATAGATAAGCTGCTACATCTTTAACGGAGAAAATAGAAGAATTAAAAAAGTTTTAATTTGTTTTCGAGAATACGAATGATATAATAAACGCAGGATAAAATTATTTACTATGATAATTTTTATAATAATATTTTTTTAGATCGCCTACATATCGACCCTTACAGCTATCCCAACCTCTATGAAGAGTTAGCTACTCCAAACAGGGAAGGGGTATGCCTATTCTAAATGCGATGAAGTGCATAAACAACAATAAAACTTTAAAACATGCTCTTACCTATCCGATAATTATTAATAAGTGACGTCAAAAAAATACAAATTACTACACAAGAAAAGAAAGAAAATAAACATAAATTGATGTATAGCGTTAATCGTATTAAAATAAAATTGCAAAGATAAACATCTTGCTATATCGAAATCATATCAAATTCAGTCACTCCTTAATGAAAAACTTTTGTTTTTATATATCCTGACCCGCCGTGACGACAGACACCCGCCTTGTGACGATCCCGGTCGCCACATGACCTCCTCCAATCCGAGTACTGATCGATTTTACCGGAGATCATCTTTTAGATCCTCTAAAATCTGATAACACAACACAGTCATCAGTTTGCCCTCAATGGAAAATCGTCCTTGTCGGATACCACACTGTTCTGAAGAAGGAAATCCATGTTTCTCTAAATACAATGCAAGCCTGCGGTTTACCATTATCTCCATTATTTTACACAACAGGCTTGTTAAAGAAATAGGGCGGTAGCTTGAGGGATCGGTTTTGTCTTTACCAGGCTTTAGTACTGGTATAATAAATGCTTTTACAGTACTGAGAAAATTTCGTAAAAAAATGGTTTGAAAGTTGATTTGTATTTGAAGTGTTTTTTAAGTGACAAGAGCCTTTTACACCCTTGTCATATTGTGTTTCTTTTGGGGGTTTTTGTAATATACCTTGCCAAGTTTATTTCTGGATGATCTGTTATGACAAGACTAGTCTACTGACTATGTCGCTTGTGTTTTTAACAAGCAGGGCAACGTAATTTTTCTTTTTGATGTGGAAGTTTTATTTTTATGTAGAAAAGTGTAATTTTTATTTTTGACTAATGACTGCAGCAGTCGATACCTCTGAAACTTTAAAAAAGAAATAATAATGAAAAGTCTCATCTTTCGCAGTTTTTTTTTTTAACTTCCGGGACCACCGTTAGATATTGCTTCAGAGTATGAGATGAATGATTTGTAGCGAGTGTAAGAATGCCAGGCCTGACCGGGATTCGAACCCGGGACCTCCGTATGAAAGGCCGAGACGCTACCACTCGCGCCACGGAGGCCGGCCATCTTTTGCAGTTGAGGTGCTTAAAACATACGTAATAAATAAATTGAATGAAAACTTGGACACCTAAAAAATTTCTTATTTTGTGTTTATGAGTTCGTGAATGATTGAGTGAGTGTGTGCTTGCGTGCGTGCACGGGTGGTAAGAAAAAGATACAAAGGGGAGTGTGAGTGCGTGCATGACCAACTTTTAAACACCTGGACTGTTGGAAAATTTTATCGAAAATCCCTTGAGTTTGTAGTATTGTTTTGTGAACCTTGGAGGTAAGTTAAATTCGTTCAGGAAGGGAATTGGCCAAGAAGTTAGAAATGGAAACACACTGGAAACCCTTTCATTGATACTATTTGTTCTCTTCCTACATTTCTCCCCACCTTCATTCTGTTTAAGTAAAAATAAAAATTACTGTACAAAGATTTTATTAACTATTTTTGTTGCCAACGATTTTATAAAATTGTGTATCATATACTTGTAGTTTACACATTTTTTTAATGTTTATTATGTTTGTATTTTCTTTAATATTTTCATTTCGTATTTTGAAGAAAATTGTCAGATAATTTTCTTTTATATCAGCTCTTTACAAACGTTTTTACATATAATATTTGCATCTTTATATTTTTACTTTCGCGGTGAATACAGTTAGGATATCAAATAGGAAAGTATGATGATCGTATTAAAAATGGGGCATCAGGTTTTAACAAATCTTTTAGGTCCAAATAGTTTCTAAACCAAAAAAAATATACTAAATAATATAATATATTAAATATATAAAATATTAAAATTAAATTATAGCAACATATAATATATTAAATATTAATATTTAATTGAAATATTAAAATTAACTCTTTTAATTTATTTATTAATATTCGCAAAAGTCATGAAATACCTTGACAGTTTTTTTTTTGTATTTTTACAAACAATGTATCCTAGTATAATTTTTTTTTTTATTTTCTCCTGTATAAAAATGTTATAGAATCTACAAATGGGCTGACGGTGATTATTAAAAGAACTATAATTCATAATTTGTCACCAATTTATCATCCTTTTTACAAAATTTAATAAATCATTATTTTAATATATTCAAGATTTTCTTAGCAGTCATGAAAGACTATAAGAATGCAAAGACAGTCAAGTTGGGGTATGATTTGGTTTTTATCTTTTATTTAATTTCATACGAAATCGCTTTTAAAATTATCATTACAGTATTTCATGCGTAAAATTCTTTCAAGTCCTCATGCAAAGTTTCATTTCGTACATTCTACGCAGCACAAGAACTGTATGATTAGACTGACGACTTTGGAATGAGAAACTTGTTAGAGAGCAATATTATTTTTACTGGGAATTGAGTAAATTTACCAAACTTATTACAACAAAAGGTTTTAAAATACAGCAGATTTTCAATCTTTTACAAGAATAACGAAGAATATAAAATATTTTTCTGTTTAAGAAAGTATTTAGCGTTTTAATTTAATATGCCAAGTTCTCAATTAAGTTCCCATTTAAGTAACCAAGTTCTCAAAGTATATGCTTAATTATTTAACAATGAAAAATCGCGGATTAGGTTCATTACTATTGTATATTGGATGAAAAGTTTCTTGTCGTAGAATAATGTACGATATAGAGATTTAGCAGGATTTACTTCCTTTCATATTTTTTACAATATAACTAAACATTTTTGTCATAAAATTGTTTTTAGATTGTGCTAATACAACATTTTACATTTATTTCTATATTCATATATCATAATTTATCGTTAGTTTTGATTACTTTTTTTTTTTAGTATGAGTTAAACGCAAGGTTAATTTTCATTGAAATGCAAATGATGATATACCCACCTTATGAAATAGTTTATACAAATAAAACAATAAAAATTATATTATACTTATAAAATCAACCAGGATGATTCATACGCAAGGTTTAAAAAAATGAAATGAACTTGGAGATATGTCAAAAAGAAAACAAAAATAAACAATGTAATTATCTAACCTATTATATGTATAAAAATCTAGTGGTGTCTGTGAATCTGTTACTCTTTCTCGCAGAAACTACTCGATCGATTGAGATGAAATTTTGCATGAACACAGCTTTTATACCTGGAAAGAACATACTGATATTGCCGTCATGAATGTCTCACCTTTTCAAGATGGTGACCATTTAAATCGCTTACGGTAACAACCGAATTACGATCCTTAGCGATATTCAACTTTACTATAGCCAAACCTTTGGTCAATTCGAATTCAGCAACCACTTGCAGGATTTCAGATTAAATTTTCTACAAAAATTTCTTTTGTCTTTTTCGATATCTTTTTTTTGGTTATCGAAAAAAGTAACTTTAAATATGCGACACAACGTATATTCATTTAGACTGGCCCTTCACTTTTTCAAGCACCTCCTACTTAAAGTTGCTTTTTCAATGACTTTTTTGGGGGGGGGGCTTGATATTATTACATAAGCTTCAAGCTTGTGCGTGGGATATGGAAATGTAATTTTTGTAGCGTATGAAATGTGCCATGCCTGACCGGGATTCGAATCCAGGACCTCCGAATGGAATTTCCTTTTACAACGACGTTAAATTATATATTATAATGTTTACGTTTAACATATTTGAAATAATTTATTGCTATATTTTTAAAAATCATACAAGCGATATAATCTTATAAAACGTTTGGAATAAAAAATTAGTTTCGACATGCAATCTTACATATATAAATGAATGTTTGTTTCTCCCGTATTCGTTCCTATACCGTTCATCCGATTGCGATGAAACTTTGGTGAGTTGTACGCACGCTCTCGAAGGTTTCTTAATTAATTTAGACCCGCTAAGGGGCTAGGGTCCAGATATTTTGAAAAATTGTATTTACGGTCCGATTTGCCTCATATTCAGAATATAAATTAGTTACATGAAAAGAAACATTTTTGTAAAAAATATACGCGCTAAATGGCGCCGGTGTCGAGATATTTACGAAATAAACAAAGAAATATACAGACTTTCTTCTTCTACATATATAAAAGGCAATGTCCGTATGTGTGTCCGCTATAGAAAAAAAACTACAGGACATACTATTACCATACCATACTATCTATCTACTACTATCATACCACTACTGGACACGCGGGAAAAAAATAAAAAATAAAAAAAGGAAATACGGAAAAAGAGGAAAATTAAAACAGGGAAATTGGAAAGGGGAGAGAAAATAAGAAATTGTGAAAAGGGGGAAAGGGAAAAAAGGGATAAAGTGAAAGGTTAAATTTCGTGAATTCTGCAATATTCAGTTTTTTAATGTTTTATCAAACTCTTTCAATTGTGTTCATTTAATCCCTCTCACACTCTCTCTCTCTCTCTCTATATATATATATATATACTCAAATCTAGCAATTGCGAAGCATTGCCGGGCCTGCAAGTATATATATAAATGAATGTTTGTTTGTCTCGTATGCATTCCTATACCATTCATCCGACTGAGATGAAACTTGGTGAGTTGTGCGCACGCCCGCGAAGGTTTCTGAATTAGTGTGGACCCGCTAGGTGGCGCTGGGGGTCAAGATATTTGGAAAAATTGCATTTATGGTTCGATTTGGCTCATATTCAGAATATATATTAGCATTAATATATACTCATATTAGAATATATATTAGGCTAATATTAGTTACGTGAAAATAAATATTTTTACGAAAAAGGGAAATAGGGAAAAAGGGGGAAAAGGAAAGGAGGGAAGAAGAAAAAAGGGAAGAAGAAAAAAGGGAAGAAGGGAAAAAGGGAAAGGTTAAATTTTGTGATGTTCCGAAATGTTCAGTTTTTTAATGCTTATCGAACTTTCATTTCTGTTCATTTAATCTATATATATATATATATATATATACTCAAATCTGGATGGCGAAGCATTGCTGGGTCAACTTCTATTAAATAATTAATATTAAGATTCCAGATTAGTGTTAGAAAAATATGTAAAACTGCATATAACAATAGCATCTAAAGGTAACTTTAACATCAACAAAACAGTGAATAAGTTTGCTCGAAACCTCTCTTTATTTCGTAAATGCAAGAAAATTTGACTCGTAGCCTTTTTGTCGTTAGGAAATTTGAATTTATAAACAATGTATTACAAGTTTTAGAAAATACCAAGTAATAAACATTCCAGATCTATTGAAAATAACATAAAGTAATATAGTATGAAAATAAAATTACTATTGGGGAAGAATCTAATTAAGTAGAATATTAGGTACACGAAATGAAAAGGTTTTATGACGAATTGGAAAGAAATGAAATTTATAGCAGGCTCAAAAAAACTTTAAATAATAAGGCATATGAATCAGAAAATCGACAGTATAACAAGAAGCGGATATGTTCAGGTTAAGTGACCGGCACAGGTAAAAAATACACACAAATTTTCATCTAACACAAAAATGGTTATTAAAACATCATTACACAAACGGAGAAGGTTTAATAAAAAGTTTTCAGAATATTTTATATTATTCTGACCTAAATTATCATTTCTAAAAAGAAAACATTATACTGTAAATAGCCTTCCATCCTTCAATTCTTATGTAGTAGTCACGCACTACTCTGTAATGAATGAAGTAAAGGTGTCAAATTTATTATACCAACTTCTTTGTAGGTACGTTTTTCTGCACTTTGAAAACGTACAAACTTTGTTAGTAGACTTCCTTTAATATATATATTTTTTAATTAATTATTTTTAGAAATTTTATCTGCTTCCTGTCTGTCAGAAACGATTAAACTGTTTTTAACGAAACTAAAAAACAAAATTAGCTAATTATTTACAGGAAAATTTTATTTCAATCGAATCAGTCAACGAGCTGTACAATACGTCGAAATTTCTGCAATTTTCCGAGATAAGGATATATCCTAAGACAGGGGAAAACAATTAGGTTGACTACTAAAAACAATATGACAATCAGAATATTTTGAGAATAAAAACTGAAAACAATACTCATAAAATGCTTGTCTGAAATTGTTAGAACTCAAAACTCCTTAAAGAAATAGATAAGTAGATAAAGACAAATAATGTGTAAGATCGCTATTCTAAAAACATGTTTTTCCATCCCGTCTAAATTATCCATAATCAACTAATTCTTAAGAACGTTTTGGTTTTTTATCGTATAAGGGAGCTAATTCAAACTAAAGAAGGCAACTTATTAAGGGTAACTTTACAATTACAGTCATAATATTAATACTAAGATTATTTAGCATTATTTTGTATTGTTAGAAAATAGTGTTAACAACATTAAGACATAATAATATTCATTTTATTCCAATTTATACGATATACTAATTATAAAAATGTACAATTTTTTTTTGTCTTCAGTCATTTAATTGGTTTAATGCAGCTCTCCAAGATTCCCTATCTAATGCCAGCCGTTTCATTTCGGTATACTCCTTACATCCTACACCTCCAACAATTTGTTTTACATATTCCAAACGTTGCCTTCCTGCACTATTTTTCCCTTCTCCCTGTCCCTCCAACATTAAAGCGACTATTCCAGGATGCTTTAATATGCGGCCTATAAGTCTGTCTCTTCTAACTATATTTCTCGAAATTCTTCTTTCTTCATCAATTTGCTGCAACACCTCTTTAATAGTCACTTTATTCACCCATCTGAATTTTAACATTTCAAAAGCTTCTAATCTTTTCTTCTCAGTTACTCCGATCGTCCAAGTTTCACCTTTCATATAAAGCTACGCTCCAAACACATACTTTCAAAAATATTTTCCTTATGTTTAAATTAATTTTTGATGTAAACAAATTATATTTCTGACTGAAGGCTCGTTTCGCCTGTGCTATTCGGCATTTTATATCACTCCTGCTTCGTCCATCTTTAATAATTCTACTTCCCAAATAACAAAATTCTTCTACCTCCGTAATTTTTTCTCTTCCTATTTTTATATTCAGTGGTCCACCTACATTATTTCTACTACATTTTTTATTACTTTCTTTTCTTGTTTATTTTCATGCGGTAGTTCTTGCGTAGGACTTCATCCATGCCGTTCATTGTTTCTTCTAGATCCTTTTTACTCTCAGCTAGAATTACTATATCATCAGCAAATCGTAGCATCTTTATCTTTTTACCTTTTACTGTTACTCTGGATCTAAGTTGTTAACATCATTAACTGCTAGTTCTATGTAAAGATTAAAAAGTAACGGGGATAGGGCACATCCTTGTCGGACCCCCTTTTTTATTACGGCTTCTTTCTTATGTTCTTCAATTATTACTGTTGCTGTTTGGTTCCTCCGAATGTTAGCAATTGGTCTTCAATTATACATAAATTATCTACAGTATAAATATTATTTACATTATCTTCATATTCTTGTATCTTCTACATATTACTAAATCTACAATATTGAATTTTAATTCATGGGTGCGGATGCTCATTTGTTATAGTATTATTATGTTTATTTTTTTTTATTTTTTCGTCGTTTTTATAAGATCACTTTAAATTTTAATTGATCTCAATCTTTAACAATCAAGTGCTTGTTTGTAAGAACTTTTATTTATTTATTTATGTAGGAACTTTTAGTTACTACTATTTATTTTTAAAATAGTTTAAATTTGTATATTTCCTTTTTAGAAATATTAAATAAAGTAGCTCACACCTGCGCACAGGTCATCATTTGCACCTAATCATATACTGTAATTCCATTATGTCATATTATACACAAGGGAAATAGAGGTTCATCCACTCCAAAGAATGGCAATGTAAGATTAATCCACCACAAATAATTATAAAAGTTTACCAGATTTTTCCTTTACCTTGCGAGAGATTTTTCATTCTTTACAAAATTTTGTTACGAAAAAAAATTATATATACAATAATGGTGTAATTGTATTTACAATCGATTATGTTTCAATGGAGAGGTGAGTGTAAAGCACAGGTTAAACAATACAACTCTTAACAAAATCAGAAATTTAATAAATAACTGTATCAATAATTATTACTCTGTGGTTGTATATATTATTTACTACAAAATACTGTTTTTATTCTAGATGGCGGGGCTGCCTTCCGGTCAGAACCCCAGGCGGGACTGGAAGAAAAGACTAAGTTTAAGAGCGGCTCGCCGGCCCGCCTTCGATGAGGTAAGTCAGTTTTATTACAGATTAACGTATCTTAAGATTACCACTGCACATTGTTTGTTGGTTTCATAATAAATCCTGCAGTAGATTTATTAATTTACTTCAGTGAATTAAGAAGTGTAATTTTTTTGTACAGATACCAAATCAAATTCACTGGCTTGTTGTCTCGTATAATCGTTACCTTTATTTTCCTAATACATATATTTTATCACAGTGTCTTATAACATTGAAATATGTAAAATATCCTGTGTTTGATATCTGTTACGTCATTTATAGTTTATATGTTAAAATATAAATCGCTATGAAAGCGCTCATTAGTATAGTTAGAATTTAAAACGTTACCGATAGTATCAAAGGACTGGAAAAAGGTACATATATTTTTCCCATGTTTTAAAAATTAATAATTTTTTATTATTTTTTTTTTTTTTACTAAATATACAACTCTTCTGATAAAGAAGTGATCGTTACAAAAACTGTCAAGAGAATACGTAAGAATCAAAAAGCAGTAAGGCGAATCATTATTAATATTATATGCCGAGTGATTGAGGAGGAAAGGGGAATAATTTGGGAAATGATTTTGCATCTTAAAATACGAAAAAGGGTTTATTCAAACATACATCCAAAAACGCGTGCTACTGAGTTACAGCTAGCGAAAAATTTCGACCGGATTTCAGTTCCCCGATGAAATGAAGTCATATTGAAATTTTTAAGGCATTATACAGTATATGAAATAAACGTTTTTGTTTCTTATGATCTTTCATCTGAAAAAAAATAATAAAACACGTAACAGAACTTATTTTCCGTAGTTTTCATGGTACCCAACGTAAAAAAATTCGTTGACGAAAAACACATATTTTTTACAATAACTTTGTTAAATGACTAATAAATGCTTAAATTTTATTTTCAAATCTTGTAGAGAACTTAATTCTGAGAACATTGTTGAAATAAAGTATATCAAAAGCAAAAAACATATCAACTTCTATAATTAAAAACAAAACAGAATAAAATCTAATGAAAAAATATTATAAATTTGTAAAAATTAACAACACTTGTAATTAATAAGGAGGACCTTTCGTAATAGAACGTATCACGGGGAAAAATTATCGGAAATTTTTACAAAATGACTTTCTTTTAGCGCTTGAAAATGTTTCATTGCTGAAACCAATTGAAATGTACTATCAACTTGAAGGACCAACAGTTACAGAAAGAAATAAAAATATTCTTAGATGGTGTTAAGACTCACTCTCTTTTTTTTCTTAGTTTATAAATACATAAACTGTCTCGTTCTTCTTACTCTTTTGTAAAAGTAAATAAATTTGTATACTCAGCTGGCCTGTTTTCAGCTAATATTTCATATTAGTAATTCATTATTATTAATGCACTATTCAGTCTAAATTTAGATGTCATTCTGTCATGTACACTTTCATTAACAATGTTATCTTCTTTTAATACAACTAAAACTAAAACGTTAAATATGTAATGATCATTATAATTTACTAAAATGAATATTTAATCAATAGGTTAGGTGTAATTACTATGTATATATATATATATATATATATACTATGTATATATACCTTACTATGTATATATATATATATATATATATATATATATATATATATATACATAGTAATTACACCTAACTGAGGTATTACACCGAAGCGGTTAGTTATTCGAACAGATAATAAATGAATTGGACGTAGAGGCCGGCAAATTGGCATCTAGATCACCGGACCTTACTCCCTTTGATTACTGTTTACGGGGATGGGTGAAATGCGAGGTATACAAACAAAAAGTAGATACAAGTGGTGAACAGTCCGCTCGCATTTTCAATGCTGCAACACTCATAAAGGAACGCGAAGATAAGAAGTTGGCCACAGAAAATGCAAGGAAACGAGTTGAAAAGTGAATCTGCTACGGTAAATTTGATTAATCCAATGATTATGCATCATTACCGGTGAATTTGAGATTAATTGCCTCCAATGTTGAAGAACTTAGTAAATATACAGTAATTTATTAAATATACTGGTCATTTTACATATTCACCATATTAAAATATTTTACATATTAAAATAACTGTAAGCAGTAATTACTGACTTTATTATTTAAATATCAAAGCATTACTGTTAATTAGTCGAGGTTAGCAATCGAAGCGAGCGTAGATTATGTTTGGTTAAATTATCATAGCCGACCGAACCAAACATAACCTACGCTCGTTTCGCTCGCTAATCTCGTCTAATTGACGTTAAATATACGAATTATATTTATTATTCTTCAACCTTGGGAGGCGATTAATCAAATTCAACGATAATTATACATAATTACTGGATTAATCAAAATTACCGTAACATATCACTGTAAGTGGTGTAAATTCATTGTTATTTATAGTTATATTTTTATAACTATAGTTATAGCTATAGTTTTATAGTTATATTTTTAGTGCAATAATTTAAAACCTTTGAAAAATTAAAATACTTTTAATCTACTTCAATAAGAAATACTCACTGTGGTTTACACTGTATTAATTTAGCAATGTGAGAATTTAGCAATAAATAATACAATTAATTTAACGCCTTAAAAACTTTCAATATGACCTCATTTCACCTGGGGAACTGAAATCTGGACGAAATATTTCGCTAGTCTATAACTCGATAATAACGAGTTTTCAGACATATGTTTTCATAAACCTTTTTCCTTATTTTAAACTCTAGAATCGGTTACCAAATTATTTCCCTTTCCTCCTGAATCAGTTTGATAATGTTTAAAAAATAAAATAAAATATAAAGTTGAAAAATGAATTTTTTTTCTAATTTTATGAGATATGAGATGAAAATGAATATCTTTCTACGACGTATAACTAACAAAGGTAACGTAATTACATAACATATTCATGAAATGAAGACACAATAAATTATGAATAATTTAAACTGCACATAAAACACACCGATAAAATCCGAATAAATAAATACAGATAATTAATATTTATCTCAAGAACCTACACGTAATTACAGTAATAATTATTAAAGTTTTATACAAACGTAAATACACTTAAAAAATGAAAGAAGAAAAATAATGATATTGGATAGTTACATTATTATATAAAACGGTAATAATTCTTTACCAAATATTGTTATAATATGCTGTAACTAAAAAAATAAAAAGTAATAAAATTATGAAATATGATCGATTATTAAACACACATATTTAAACGATCAAATATTTTTATTCTTTTAATTAACACAGGCTTGAGTTCAATAAATACATGTTAAATAAAAATGAGCTTACGAAAAAAGGCTTTATTAGTAAAGTTTAAGCTTTATTAGTAATCAAACCCAGAAAGAGTAAATTACATCTGAAATTATTAACAGTTAGTTGTAAAATATGTTCATCAGTACATCAGTAAGATATTCGATACGAAAACAAATTTTATAAAAAAAGAACTTTATTTTTTTAACAGTTAATTAAAGAGAAATAATGAAATAGATCACAAAAATGGTAAAATATTATTTAACGATGCTAAAGATAAAAGTAAAATTTTAAATCACATTATCAAAGCTATCCAAACCGTATTGAAAGAAATTAAACCAGTGAACCAGTAATAACATGTTCTTTAGTCGAGTAATTTCTAATTAGCCTCAGGTTTTTGCGAGAAGTAGCCTTGACCCTGGAAAAACATAGGCAGACTACAGATAATTTAGGTATCTCGAAAGGATAATACACGGTTTAAAGATCAATGAGGTTAGATAAATATTTCCCATGTATAAATAAAGGATGTTAAACTTTTTTAATAAGTAATTTCTATACTTGTTTTTTTAGTACGTTACTATATTTTTAAAAACTTTAACAGAAATTAAAAATAAACATTTAAGCGTTCCCTTTACAGTTACATAGAACTTCACACGTAATAAAGAATCAGAATTATCATACATTTCTTTATATGGTATACCCTAAGGATCCATTTCACCTCCCTTTCTTTAAGATATATTCACTTATTATACCGAATTCCTCTACTAGATATATCTCCTTGTTTCACGAGCTAAGGACACAATAATTATTTTAAATTTTAAAACCACTACCTTACATTCTTTTCACCGATAAATATATTCGTAAAAAAATTTATTTAAATTCAATCCACCCAAAAGACAATACATTACATTTACACTTCGAAGCAAAATATTTGTCTTCATTTTTATACACTTCCCTTCTACGACAATGCGATCTTTTAAACTACTTTACTTGGGCGATTTAGAAATAACTTCACAACTTTAAAAGCATATAAAAATTTGTTCAGTTACCCTACAGATTCGATTTAGATCTCATTTCGTAGCAAAACAAGTTTTCACTCGCGGAGTACATTAGCGTAATCGGCCACTAGCGCTTTCACACCACTGTTGCTTAAAGTGTATATACATTTACTGATCCGAAACGTGCTCGCTGTGTGTTTTGAACTCATGATTTGCGTTCAGCAACTACAGATCAACGTAATTTTACTCTTGGCACCAAACCTTCGGTTAAGACAGTTTGTTCTATTAAACATACAAATTTAGCAGGACACCCACGCGTCCCTGAAGCTACTGTGGAACAACTCAAAGAAAGCTTTGCACGCAGTCCGAAGAACTCAACTCGACGTGCAAATGCAAAGCTGGAATTCCACAAAAGACTATTTGGCATTACAGATAACGACAAAGTTTCTCGGCTGTAGTTTTGTATGGAAATGATGGACGGAATTGCAGATAACGATAAATTTTTAGACAATTAAATTTTTAATGATGAGTCAAGTTTCACATCAGCGGCAAGGTGAACACCCACTACTAGCCGATTATGGAATAGCGAAAACTCTCAAGAAACTTGGCATCGTTTGCTTTGGTAGAAAAGCCTAAACAAAGAATGGCTGTACGGCCCGTCCTTCTTCCAGGAGGCAACCGTAAACGATATCGGTTATATGGACGTACTTCAGAATTTTTTTTTTGTACTTCAGAATTTTAGTAATAGATGCCATTACTATCACCACCTCGCTACCGCCTAGAAGTAAGAGATTATCTTGATACTGGATTTCCAGGTCACTGGATTGGTCGTGTAAGTCTAATTGCATGGCCACGTCCCTCCCCAGATTTGACCCCGCAGATTTTCTTCTTGTGGGGGTTTCATTAATTATCGGTTATGTACCGCCTTTGCCTGATGATCTTGCGGCATTAATTCGAAGTCTTAGCTTAAGACTTCGAATTAATGCCGCAGCTACTGAGGTAACGCCCGACTTCCTGGCTGCAGTTTGAAATGAATTCGACTTCAAGTGGGATATATGTCGCATTACAAATGGAAGCCTTATCGAATCAAAGTGGATATTGGGAGATAAACTTGATGTGTTTTTCTATAAAAGTGACCTCAACCGTATCAGTTAAGTCATCATTTAGTTTATAATTTGTTTTTTAAAGTTATGAAGTCGTTTTCCAATCACTCGTATTAATAATTATATCTTCCTAAAATAAGTCAATATCGAAAAAAATATGTTCTTATTAAACGCGTAACACTTTATAAGAGATTGAAACAATTATATCGATTGTAATTTAACTGGCTAATATCGCGATTTAATTACCAATAATCTCAAAATTAAAAATATATTAAAATCATATTCCACTTATCTGAACATGCGTAGATCAAGAACATGCGTAGATCAAACCTCTCTCTTTGCGTCTTGGCCTTTCATCCGGAGATCTCGGGTTCGAATCCTGGTCTCAGTCATGGCATTTTTCCATTTTATATTCCCATGCACATCCTTCGAAGATTATACGGTTGATTAATCATCCAAAAAACATATATATGGTTTTGATAAAATAACAGTTTTCTTTCGTTTTTTTATTGACAATTCTAGGATTGGTTTGTAGTTCATCTTCAGTATTCCCGATTTTCACAAATCTCTTTGACTCCTTATAAGTTCTAAATTCTATGTTTTTCATAATCTTTTTGATATACTTAAGCCTCGGTCTTCCTCTAGTATTTTTTCCTCCCACTAAATCTTCTAATACAGTTTTAATCAACCCGTTATATCTTAATAAATGGCCAACGCAGTGGACCTTTCTTTATTTTAACCTGATCAAGAGGCAAAGTTTATTAGTGCCAACCATTTTTAATACTTATTCATAAATTACTTTGTTTATATCCTGGAACTTCATCAATCTGCGCTAGCACTATATCTCAAAAGTTTTAAGTTTCCTCCTCCGTCCAAGAATTCATGTTGTTTCCGTACAAAACACACTCCACACAAAGGTTTAAACAGCCTCTTCTTATGAGGCTACCATTATGGTTGTTTGAAATGAATAATTACAATTTTTCTTAAATCCACTTAACCTGTTTGATAAGACTCAATATTTCTTTTTTTGATAGTCCATCTGACGTTACCTTACTGCCCAAATATATTAAAAAGCAGTCCATCTTTTCTAAATAAATATAGTAGTAATAATACAATATAAAACATGATAAAAGGCTTCATTAATCACACATAAACAACGGCTTTATTAAAACTAATATATAACTGTTAAATACACAAAAAAACATGCATCTCAAACAAAATTACAATAATTACATTTCTGATACCAAATTCACCGCACAAAATTTCATAATTTTATGACAAACCATATCAAAATATTTGCTTATCCGTAAGTATAGACTACCCCTATCATACCTTAACCGACTTCAAAATAAATCACGTAATTTTTTTTAAATATGTGATCAAATTAAGGAATAAATGAGAAAATTTCTACAACGTATGAAAAAAATTAGTTAATCTAGTCTGAAGAAAATAGAAAAGTGTTTTTCTCTCACTCCTTTATAGATTTGAATAAAAACAAATTCCACCAGAAAGTACCTTAGCTAACTAACTAAGAAGCTTTAAATGATATGAAAAAATAACTTACCTTTCGAGTAAAATTTTGTTATACGGAAACCTCGATGTCCAAATCTTTCTGCCCTCTTTGACCAACTGTAACCAAAATTAAATTGCATAAATAATCTTCCGGAACCACCGTTAGGTATTGTTTAAGAGGATGAGATGAACGATTTGTAGCGTGTGTGAAAATGCCATACCTGACCGGGATTCGAACCCGGGACCTACTGATGAAAGGCCGTAAACATACGTATATTCTTCCAGAATTTTTCAATATAAAAATTTAATTTTTTTATTAGAGAAGATTATGAAACATCAAAATTTACAAAAATTTCGGCATGGAAAATCTGAGCCTTTCAGCACACTTTCCTTTATATTTTGCATATCTACACAGTATAACTATACTGTAAAAAAATCTTAAAATACATATTTACTTAAATAATTTAATTAAATCTGTAATTAAATCATAAAAAGAAATATTTAAATACACTGTTATCTACGGTAACTTCATCTACTTGATCTGAATATTGTGGAAATCACGGCATTATATGAGAGGTGTTCAAAATGTTACGCGCAACTAAAAAGTAAGAATTAATTTTTAATTAAATTAATGAAAAAACTGTTCTTTTTCCAAATGAAATCTCGGCTTCTATATTTCAATATAGAATATAAAATTAGAAAATTCATTTTTAATTATTAACTGAAAAGAGATAATAGAATGCAAACTTAAATAAGATATAAAAATACAGACTTTATTATGTAATATGTCTAAAAAGAAGAATCCACAAGAGGTTAAGTAGACGAAAATAAATGACAAGTAGCAGTCTCTCAAGCTAGGTAGAATTTATCTTAATCTTTTACAGCGTAGCTCCTACGAACCAAGAGTAGGCTACGATTTTTCTTATAATTTCAATGTTTACTGTTTTGTTAGTCCTTTATTTAACTTTCTTCTAGCAGATTTTAATAAAAAGAAAAAGGTTCTTTTGATTTGACCTATATGATTTTTTTTTTATTTATGTTAATGCATTATGAACCGATTTCAATGGATTGCTTTTTTATTTTGTATAAGATATTTCCTTTTGTGAATAGCTTAAATCACACAATTATATAAACGATTTAAAAATGATTGCATAAATATAAATATAAATTGACTAATTTATATTTTTAAAGCGTACGATGTATATTAGCCTGAATCATTTTCATATTCAAAACCATTTCAATGCAAAAAATTTAATAAGATAGATTAGGTAGGATCTTAAGATAAAAAAAAATAATAATGCAATTCACACCAGAAAAGCCTAGCTTAATTTTAACAGTGGTCTACATGATTACTTTGAATTCCTTTTCCCATCTTTATAAATACAAATAGATTTCATAAGAAAGATATCTATTCTAATCGGTACCATGATTCATTCGTCTTCCAGAAAATGTCAACATATTTTCACGTTTCACATCCCCCAGACCCCAAATCCACCGTCAGTTCAAAAGGTTAAAAATACATTTGTATATATATATATATATATATATATTTCACTTTCTTGTGGACACAATAACTGCCGTAATTTTCCCCCAATCACTTTCAAATTTATACATAAAATATAACGACCCAAAATCTCGGTCGAGTTCATTAATGGCAAAATCGGACCATGCGGGTAGAAATAAGAAGACATTAACGAAAAAAAAAATATCGCTATAACTTTTCTATCAAGTATAATATCGAATTCGTTTAAAGTTCCTACTATTTTTTGGGTAAAGACCCAAAACTTATCTTTTTTAGTTTTTAATATCTCTAACCATTGGCCCAAAGGGTGGAAAAATGTGGTTTTGAAGACAAAAAATCATACCTCCCTTAATATGTACAGTATCGAATCGGTTTAAAGTGGTCGTTAGTCCTCTAAACATTACCAAAAACGTTTGTCTGAAACAAGTTTTGATATGACCAACCCTTACGGCAAGGGTCGACCAAAATGTTGCTGGAATTGTAAGAACATGGGGCTTGTCGTATGCTAAACATGTGAAACCTTTTTTACATGCAACCGTTGTCGTATTGAGTAAATTTGAAGTTTCTCTTAACTTTAAAGTGGAAATCTTTTTTATCTTCTACTTAGCACCTGTGAAATCTACCTCCGTCTTCCGGCGTGCCAAAAGGGATTTTTCATCTTTTTAACCTTCTTACAAGGTCTTAGAAGATCTTAACTTCTAAAAAGGAGATTATGTATTTTACTCGTACATTTTTTTATGTTAGTTCACGCATAACTTTTTCGCTATTAATCCGACTGAAATAAATTTTGTTACAATCGACGCAGCTGCTTTTCACGGTGGTACCATGATGTTTAAAAAATTCTTTAGACAGAAAATATCGGTCTGAAAATCAGAAATCAATATGTAATACGCCTTCAGGTAACTCTTGAACCCTCTGTCAATTCACGTAATGCAACAGGCCACCACAGATATTGACAATTACCGGAATAACATTCCCGTGGGGAGTTTTCCCATATGTTGCAGCTTCTCGTGATTCATCAATAGCATTAATAGTATAAACTCTATTTGTGTTTGATATTATATTAATCATATTACTATTGTATTCATCAGCTAATTTAATAGTTGGAATAATCTTACAGCATTACAATCTGCAAATTCGTCTGTTAACGGTAGCCTCCTTCTTCCGCAAAGCATTTCGAATCGGTCACTTGTAACTTCGCCAAAATTCAAATTATTAAATAAATCAATGAACTTCAACGTCTCATGTTCTCATGGGAACATGGTCTCATGTTTATTGTTAGTTCACAAAATTAAAACTGATGCTACAAATTTATTTGTGCTTCATATCAAGGTGGTTTGAATAAAATACCAAATGGCCTTTGACCGGAGGCAGCTGAATTATATCACCAAAAAGGACCATCTTAACCCCGCCCAATAACTTATTGTTATTAATCAGACAGAAAATTGTTTAAAGATAATTATTCTTTTTTTTTTGAAATGGAACCGACAGCAAAATGCGCTAAAAAGTGGGGAATAATTTCGTCCAAATAATTAATTTTTTAGACACTTTTTTTAATCGACTCCAAAATAAATTATATTTATTGAATGGACTAATAGATGGCGTATATAAAAACACGAAAAATCGCAAACGGAAAAGCAATAAAAACACATAAACATCAATTACCCTGAATTATAATAACGGTATTGGTTTTTATGAAGTATAATATGAAGAACAAATTTATATTATATCCTAGAAATGATTTTGTAGAAGACGCCGATTAAAGTAAAGTGCCAAAGAATTAACTATTTGGAAGAAATTATTTCTTACTTTTTAGCGCATCATGATGTCGGTAATTTTTTTTGTTTTTTAATTCGTACTGTACGAAAAATACCTGATCGGGATTCGAATTCAGGACCTACGGATGAAAGGCTGAGATACTACCATACCGCCACGAAGATCGGCGATTACTGTAATCGCGAAAAAATTCAGTTTTCAGGTTTCAACTGAAATATCCATTTTGACCATCCTCAATCCACTTTGACTAGTTTCGGTGTGACGTCTGTACGTAAGTACGAATATATCTCGCATAACTGAAAAACGATTACCCTTAGTATGTTGAAATTTTGGATTTAGGACTGCTGTAAAATCTAGTTGTGTACCTCCCCTTTTGATTGCAATCGACTGGGCCAAAAGTACCAAAAATCCCCAAAAATTATATTTTGGACTTTTTCTTAACTACAGTAATAAGTCTTCATTGAGAGCTTTTGAACCGTATGTTAAGTGGTACTTATTTTCATTGGTTCCGGAGTTACAGCCAAATAAATTTTTAATTAATGAAAAATTTGGATCTTAAAAGGGGAAGGCACATCGGTTAGAATCCGACTTTATCTCCTTTTTTTAACTTTTTTTTTAATTTAAATATATGACGTTGTAAAAATGTTTTACGATAAATAATTCAATAACAATAAAAAAAAACCACTGAAAAAATATATGAAAGAAGTTATTAGTGAAATAAAATTTTATGTACTTTTTACAAATGTGTATATATAATTTAATAAGCGTACAACAAAGAAAGTCATGTAGTGTCCACATCAAAGTTTTAAAATAATTATGTACAATTGAATTTTGTTGCGTTTTTTTTTCTTAAATTCTATTTATTTTAAAAGTTTTATATATTTTATTATATTTATGAAAAGAAACACTTCAGAAATATAGTGCTCTACGTAAATGTAGTGTACTATATATTTTTGAACAGTAACAATTTTACGCTTCCGTACCAGGAATTTTTATTATATTTAATATTTAATTCAAATTTTAAAAATTTACTTGTGTATACTAATTTTAAAAAAAAAGTGTTATAGATTACATCTGGAATGTCAACAACCAAGTCAGTAAATCTTTCGACATATTTCGTAGCATTCTCGAATTTTAATAACAAATTTATCAGAAAATAGCTTAATTTACGTCTACGATTTCTTTATTTTAAAATTCAGTAACCAGCAATATGTATGTCACGTATGGTACGATTAAAAATACACAAAAAGATCGACAATTTTCGTAATTATTTAATTAAAAAATGCATATTCCATTTTTTAAATAGCAGCAACATGCGCTATTACCACCGTCCAACTTTTAACACAAGTATTTACATAACACATTAAAATGAATGAGGTAAATTACACAAGTACTAATAGCGTTGTGTATATATTTTAATGGGTTCGGTAAATCCCCGTTCCAACAGCAAGACTCTCTATTGGTTCTCTTGCATAGGTTACCCCAAACCAGCATTCAGGAATGCAAATCTTTTTCAATAGCAGGAAATTTGTTCGTTGAACGTAAATGACCTGTGATGATATGATACATACACATTACCTCCTTTCAATCATTAGTAACAACTTTTTAATCCTGAACGGTATTCAAGATAAAAAAGGTATTCAAGGTATAATTTAAAAAATATATTTAATTACTATATTATATTTTTAAAATAAATTACCTATTCAGTTTAATTAGCAACTGAATTTATTTTACTGCAAAACAATTTTCAATTTTTTTTGTACACTCCTAAAACGGCTGATTTTATCTGGATGTGGAAATCAATTATATAATAATTTTAAATTTCAAATTGAAAAATAAAAAATTTGTTCTACTTTCTACAAGGATCTGAAAAAAAGCAAGAAGCCAACCGCCCTTTTAATGCCATGAACCCAATAATTTCCTGTAAAATTATTGTTTATATTCATGAAATTTTTATATTCAGTTTAGCTGTAAAGAATTTAATCGTAAGAAAAATATTTTGATTTACTACTTCATCTTTGTTTCATAAAGAGATATTTATTATTTTTTACTTTCCGTCTCGATAGCGCTATAGCTCTACAAGTAAACTGCTACCGGTAAATTGTTGAAAGTATTGTTATCGATCCAATTTTGGCATATGGGGTTTTCACTGGATCTTGACGTTTTGACACCAAAGGTACATAAAAAAACCGGAGGGAAATTTTCCGGATGTTAATGTACATATGTGAGTGTTCGGTGTTGGCCTTTAAATCACCTTAATACAATTTATCAGTTATAAACAAATTAATAATAAATTTAAAAAAGTAATTATAAAAAAAAATTAATTATTAATAGTACAACTGGTCTCCAACCAAAAGATTAATTAAAATCATCATTATAACAAGAATTATACTAACAACAATCATAATAATAATTAAAATAATTTCAAAAAACAAAAATAAGAAATCTTACATCTAAAATTACTGGACCGATTTTTACCAAACTATGTCAGATTACTTCTACATATGGGGCACAGATGTCAATAAATTTTAAAAGGTCAGGGGGCGAAGGCTATAGAGCAAGGTCACTCCCAGTAGCTCGAGATTTCGCCTAATTAACGTCATATTTTTCTTAGGCGCATTTGTTAACGTTTAAAAAATAACAATATCTGCAAAAAGCAAACTTTTGTAAAATCACACCCTCACGCCAAAAAATGCTGTTGTAATCGTCTGCTATGTTGTGACGTCACAGGTGAGCGGTATAATTAAATAAATGAATAATATTTAAACTGTAAAAACGTAACTTTGGCTGGGTTTCGAAGTCGATCGCCCGGTTGGCTCGGTAAAAGGTGCGTTAACCCTCGCGGCTACACCAGTCTGCCGACTGTACAAGCGAAATTTGTTCTACGTTGTGAAATTATATTAGTTTAGTTAGTGCTGACGTTGTCGCTAATACCGCCCCACACCTGCTCGAATTAAATATATGGTATGCGCATGCGCTTTAGTTATAATCATTGAATAAAATAAACGACAAAAATATTATATTTAAATAAAATGATGAATATTTTTAATTAAATTGTGTGTAATGCGTGCATTAGAAACAACCCACATTTGTAGGAATTTCTCCGAACGCGGCTTTAGCCGAGCTTTTTTAAATATGTGATGTCATAATTATGATAATAAGTGCTGTGGTCCTATGTTATAATTACTCCGCTGTGAAAAGATAATCATCCTCAAACAGAATACCTAATTACCGAAAAAAATTTCATACGTAATGAAAAATGTTTTGGACAAAAGTTGTTCAATATATTTAACGAAAGTTAAATTACTCTCCTTTTTTTTTTTTTTTTTTTAATATAAAAATAATATTAAGAACAAAATTCTAAAAAACTATTTCTGACCTGTAAGGTTGGAGTTTCTGACATATTTTTTTTCTTAAATAAAAAGGCCTAAGTTTGAATCAGAACAATGATTTAATCTCAAACAGTAACTTTCATTGAAAAAAGAAAAAATATATATTTAAAACAAGTTCAACAAACCGCCCTTATTCCGGCTAATAGATAATTTATTACTGGATCGAACCCCAATTCTCGCCCCTCCAATTCAATTCTCATCATCATCTGGTGTTCTGTTTGATGGCAGGTCCCTTTACGCCGCAGTTGTCTCCATCTGCTTCTGTCCCAAGCCTTCCCTTCCCTGTCTCCTAATACTTTCTAAACTTCACTCGTCTATTAACTATATTCTTCATCCTCACTGCTCCTTTTCTCCTTTTAGTGACCCTTCCGATGCAGTTATCAAGATTCCACTTTCTCTAACTGCAAGTCCTCATCAGTTTCCTCTTCTTTTGTGTACTTCCCGCATAAATTCTTTTTCCATTTTAATCTTGTCCATTACCTCCTCATTCCTCACTTTTTCTTTCCATCTTATTTTCTCTATTCTTCTCCATCCAGCCTAAATCTCCCTCCAACTCTTCTTCATCGTCCACGTTTCATTTCCAAACATGAAGACACTGATACATAGCCCATTCCTTATAAGGTTAGATTTTTATTACGTAACAGTTTCCTTTTCTGACTGAAGTTACCTTTGCGATCGTTATCCTTTCTTTTAATTCCATTGTGCTCTTCCAGCCCTCTTTAACCATAGCTCCCAGATATCTACAATTCTTTAGGTTTTTTTTTAAATTCTTCTTCGGTTGTCTTTACCGGTAAATCCTCTTTGTTTTTTACTTCCATTATTTTATTTTTTCCTTCGTTTATTTTCATTCTATACTCGTTTTATTTCTTCCTCCAGGTCTGTTTACCGGCAAACTATTTTATTCATCATCACGTGCTTCTTATGTTTAATCCTCCTACAATTATTCTTAAAGTTGAACAGTGCCTGTGAAGGGCAGAATCTTTGCCTAACATCTCGACCTAGATTCATATTCTTCATCTCGACCAGTCAGTCATATTCTTATTTATTCTTATTGCTGCTTTGTCTCATGTATAATTCTTTAATTAATCTTCTGCCTTTCTATTCTACTTTTCTCTTTAAGAATCTTCCATCATTTACTCTCATTTGACTCTCTCAAATGCATTCTTTAAATCTGTGAAACTCATTTTTCTTCCTGTTTCTAAATATCACTCTCTAACCTGTAGTAGCCCGATGGCATTTCTGGTTCCTTCTCCTTACTATAGTTAAATTGGTCCTCTCCCGCATTTTCTTCCATTATTCTTACCAATCTCCGGATACTAAGAACAGCATTTTAGCGGTTTCAGCTATCAAAATTATTCTCTGTGTTCTGTACATTTTCTGGTACCGGTTTTCTTCGGAATCGGTATCATTAACGTTCCACAAAGTTCTCAGGTCACAATCATCTAAGCACTTACGGGAAGTTCATCAACTCCAGTCGATTTTTTATTCCTCATTTCTTTAAATGCTTTCACATTTACTTCACATTTTAATATCGATGGTATTTTATACTCTTCAACTACTGCTCCGTTCTTTTTTATTTGCTAAGTTCCTCAGATTTCTCTCAACACGTATTACTTCCATGTTTCTCTTACTTTCTTCCCTCATGTAGCATTTTACCATCCTTATCCTCAGTCTCTCTCAGTTTAGCATTTATCCCATATAATGCTCCTCACATTCCTGTACATCATATCGTATCGCCCTTTCTTTGATAGAACCTCAATATCATTGTAACTGCGGTTGTCTTCCAACAACCACCTTTACTAGCTTTTTGTGTTTCCATCCTTAACTCGCTGTTTAATTTGTGATACACTCTCTTTCATTTTCTTCTATCTTATTCTTACATCTCCTTTCCTCAAATTTATTATGCGATTAACTTGCCGTCCCTCTGGAATAAGTTACTTTTACAAAAATTCATACCATGAAAAGAAACAATAACATGCGTAATTTAATTGCCTAGTGGAAGGTGTGCTGCAGTAGGCGTGCACGACGCAGAACGGTATCGTCCGTTCTTTTCTCGATTGAGTATATTATCCTACCAAAACAATGGACACGCGGCTGCAAAGTGCTCTAACAGCCATTCGGCTAATGGGTTTCGCCGGCTACAACGTAAGATTTCATTTATTAACTAGATACCCTACCGAAAAATATTGTAAATATAGCGAAAATATGAATCATCCATAGATTTTAATGAAATAAAAATGCAATAACCGGTGAGAATGGGCTTAATGTGCAAATATAATGGGCTTAATAATAAATATTAATGATATTATTATTATTATTCTACTATACTATTAAACTAGTAAAATTTTACAAAAGATCACTCCCATTTTACAACAATATTTCTTTAGGCAACATTCTGATTTATTTTTTTTGGTAAAAATTATTTATCTTTTACCTTATGACAAACGTTGAAAACTGTATAACTGTATAACGTTAAAATGTTACATACTGTTCAAGTTAATTATTTATACTAGTCTTCAAAGCCCAGAAACGATTTCTTTGGTAATGACCTCATTTAGACAAGTATAAAAGTGGTTGTTGATATGTTGTAACAGTAAAAGTTAAAAACATTTATAAATTCCTTATAATAGGGACGGTGGATTAAATACTTTATGTTAAAACGTATAATAAAATACTAAAATTATTCTCTATTTGATAACGCGTTATTTTAAAAAAAATATCGTATATCTCCGATAATTTCTGGAAAAGTCTTCTGAGAGTGTCAGAAGAGCACAACCGGAGGACGAAGGGGTGAAAGACAGCTCCCTGCTGAGCTGTCCAATGGTCCGCGCTGGCGTAGATCGGCGACGGTGATGACGCACGGGGACTCTGAATATCTGAGTCCGAAAGCTCCCGTCGGGCCGTGGTAATGCTTCAATGCTGGTCTGGCCCCAGTCAGGGGGAGTTGGTGGGGGGTTTAGGTTTAGTCGGTAGGGAGCAGGAACACATACACACCTCAATTCACCTTGTGGAACCTGTGGCGAGTTCGCCACAGCCCTTTATGGGGCGTACGTAACTGGTATTCCCCCTCCTCACCAACAAAATAAATAATAGAAATGTGTCATATGTAAAATTTACATTAACAATTCATAATTCTATAAATAAATAGAATTGTATTACTGAGTTTAGAAATACAGTAGAAAATAGCAGCGAGTTTGAATCGCAATTACAGATTACTCACAGTAAATGCCTTTTTTTAGCCTCTGGATCCACCGTATGGTATTACTTCACAGAAAACAGTAAATGCCTATATTCCTAAAAGTGTATATGTTACCGTGAAAGACATCTGGCAAATGTTGATATTCTCCGGTGCATGTCGACACATACCAAATAAGTCGGTGAAAGACCGAAACATTTGCTTATTCGGACCTTCGCCGGTATACGTCGAAAAATTCAGATAAACTCTGGCGGAGGTCGAAAGGATAACTAGGAATTTAAAAAAAATCCAATACTAATCTCTCTAAGGTATACAGATTACAAGAAAGCCTCGTAAAAAAAAGGAAGTTTAAATTTAAGCCGAACATAATAATCTACGCTTGCTAACCTCGTCTAATTAACGTTAATATACAAATGATATATGTTATTCTCCAACATTGGACGATTAATTCACCGCATTTGTAAAAATTTAATCAAATTTTCAGCATTTTATAAATTGAGAGGGCCAATCAGGATATACAGAATACGTTAACCCCACGAATGAACGAAAACGATATAAATAAACAGTCATAATTTGCGCTTTATTATTTTTTTTTTTATAAAAACATTTTTATTCAAATAATTGCAGAATAATATAAGCCAATATTTCGGTCTTTCACAGACGTATTTGGTACGCGTGTCGACATTCACCAGAGAATACTGACAATCTCTAATTTCGGTCTTTCACATAACATACAGTAAAAAAGGTAATAAAAATCGACTATAGTACACTATTTTTTGGTTGAAAGATATAAAAAATGAGTTTTTCCTTTCGAAGAAAATCTATCTTGAACAAACCTTATTTTTTTATAAATTTCACCTTAAAATAAAATGTACTAAAATTTATTCTGAAAACCTTATTATTTTTAAATCATGGAACGCGATGGATACCTTTTACGCATAGATTTCAATAGCGACCAAATCAATACATTTAAAACACTTAAAAGTAAAAAAAAGAACACAAAGCCAAAAAAAAATTTTTTTAACTTTTGTTTATAGCAATAAATATAAAATTGTTGCATTGTGTTCCAATTCTCACGTTTTCTATTATAATAATTCTCATTGTACGACGGCTGTCTCTAAAGTAAAGACCGCTGGGAAATTGCTCTCCTTAAGGTTGGCTAACCTGTGCCGTTCATAGCCAAACTTGTAATACATACACTGCATTCTTGTCTATAAGTAGTCGCGTTGTAGTATCTTTGATTACGTGTTGAGTTATTACAAAATGAATGGGAAAATCTATACTGCAGCCGACTGTGAAATACGTGAAATCATAAGTTTTTGAAATCATCAAAACGTTAAGCCAGCTGAAATTCATAGGCAGTTCGTTGCTGTATACCGTGATAATCTAATGAATGAAAGAAACGTCCGAAAATAGTTTGAAAGGTTTAGAAATAACAGAATTAATGTGCATGATGAAGAAAGCTTGGGGGCACTCGATAATCACCGACGACTTGTTGAAACGCGTCGATGATGAAATCAGAAAAGATCGTCGCTCAACAATTTCCGATCTAGCCCTTCTTTTTCTTGAAGTTTAGGAGCTGTTATCTGTCGCATTGTTTATGACTATTTAGGCTTCAAAAATGTTTGTTCACGTTGAGTGCCGCACGTCTTAACGGAACGTTAGAAAAAAATCCGAATGGAATTTGCTTTGGAATTTTTTATGCGCTACACAAAATGTGATGAGTCCTTAATTCAATTCTTACCGGCAATGATTTCGTATTACACGCCAGAGAGAAAACGGCAGTCATGTGAATGGCATCATCCTCAATCACCAACCAGACCGATAAAGGTCAAGCCATAGTCATTTGAAAGCAAACTGATGGCCAGTCTTTTGGGATCGGTTTGGCGTACTGCTGATTGATTTCATACCACGTAAAACGACTATAAATACAGAAGCCTACTGCGAAACTCTACGTAAGTTACGGCGCGCCATTCAAAATCGGCGACGTGGGCGGCTGACCGTCGGCGTCGTCCTGCTACACAAAAATGCACGTCCACATGTTGCGGGTCCGACACGTGATTTACTGAGAACATTTGGATTGGAAATTTACGATCACCCACCATATAGTCCGGACTTAGCTCCTTCTGATTATCATTCTTTTCGGAAAATGAAAGAATTTTTTATTGTAAGCGATTCCCGAGTGACGACAAACTTAAAAATTGTGTTAATCAGTAGCTAAATGGACTGGTGGCAGAAGAATACGATGAAGGTATATTGAAGCTGGTGTATCGCTACGAAAAATGTCTTAATTCATGTGGCGATTATATAGTGAAGTAGTATACGGTGTGTAGTTTAAGAGAAATAAAAAATATTTATAAAGTTTTCAGAATAAATTTTTTTACAATCAATCGGTCTTTACTTTAAGGTTAATCTCTCGTATAATCATTAGACTTTGTTTTAAAATTAAATAACTTTTCCTCTTTTAGATTATTTTTCAAATTAATAAAGATTTTAAATCCTTAAAAAATAAAAAGTTCTGAATTCCAAGAATTTTTTAATCCAAGCTATTTTCAGATGCTTACAATTAAAAAAAAGCAAAAAAATACATTATTATTTATATCTGTATCAAATTCCATCTAATTTACCAAGATATTTCTGTAGAACTTCCTTTCTAATTTTAAATATAATTACTAATGTCAGCAAAGTAACTATTTCTTTAATACTTGATAAGCAAAGTTTCAACAATTACTAGCATAACTTTCCAGATTACGCACACAGGTTTTATAATTTTTAAATTCTGTTACGCTAACAACTTTCGTTGCATTAAAATTAAGTCCAAAAATTAAAAAAACGTGGGGCATATTATTATACATACTTTTTTTTTCCTTTTAATGAATGGAGATTTTATGAAATATGTAAATCTTATCTATATTTATTTAATAGTAACTAATAAATATCAAATCAAAATTTTTCGTTATGAATGAAATGATGGAAAATGATTCTCTAGCCGCGAATCGAACCGGGCTACATTTAGTAGCCGTTTCATCAGTTTGTACATTCAGCACACATTGAATGAAAAGCCAGCGTAATAAATAAACACTGCATTTATTAGCTGACGAGTAACACGTAATACATCAAAATGTGTCTATTGTATTATTTTTTCCAGATTATTACTTCATTTGTATGTGTGTGTGTGTGTGTGTGTGTGTGTGTGTGTGTGTGTGTGTGTGTGTGTGTGTGTGTGTGTGTGTATGTGTGTGTGTGTGTGTGTGAGAGAGCGCGCGCGCAGGGAGCTGTGGTTTCGTGCGTATCTGCGTGCGAGATGCGTAAATGTTTGCAGTTAATTCTAGTAAATAAAACAGATATTGACAATATATGTTATTTATGATGTTAATACTTTAAAATACATCGCAAAAAAGTATCGAACTTAGTACTTTTAATCTGAACAAGAAAAGATATAAAAAGAAAATAAAACTCAAAAAAGGCATTTAGTGAAACTTTAATTTCCCATTTGATGTATTTTAAAGGAGTTTGAAAGGGATAAAGAGAAAGATAACTTATCGAAGATCCGAAAAACAATCGATACTCCATCAGTTCGAGATTAGCAATCCTCACCCCAGTTTCTGTTACCTATTACTAGTACTACTCTTTCAAGACCATCTAGCAACCTAACCTTACAACCCTATTTTCCCGTTCGGTCTCGTGAGCAGACGTCTAAACTATCTTTGTGACATCTCCATTTAATCTTCTGTATTGAAGTCGGGCTGATGCTTATACAAGAAGTAGAACAAATGATGCTACGTTTGATTCATTAAACGATCTGTATAATAAATTGTTATAAAATAAATTGCAAAAATAATTAAATGTAAGCGGATTAAATCACTCATACTTTATCCTCGTGAATTTTTATAAATACAAATTATTAACGAATTAAATAACTAACTTTACTTGATATGTTTTTAATAATTTATTAGTTTGCGAATACAATTAAATCGTAAACAACTTTTATTTTTTTTTTTTAAATATTTAGTTTCGGTTTTGCGTCCATAAAACCATTTTTTTTCTTTTATAGCTTCTTATCCTATTTAATAAATGTATATAAATTTAGGTTTCTAATCAAATCCACCGATAAAACCCTATTTTTAATCATTTTTAATACAAATTAATATTTGCATGACTGTCCACCAAAAAAGAGTGTATGTATGTATGCATGTTTGTTCCAGCGTAGAAGCTTAACGGCTGAACCGATTTAGATATATGAAATACATCTGATAAAATAAACGAAAAAATATTATATTTAAATAAAACGATAAATATTTTAAATAAGTTTTGTGTGTAAGCCCAGCATCAGAAACAACCCACAGTTGTAGGACTTTGGGAAAGTGTGTTGTCAGCTTTTTTCAATTAGGTGTTTATAAATAACTAGAAATAATATTTTTAATTGTTCGCCGAAATGTATTTCTACAAAGAACTTTACTCCGGTGTTAAGGATTTTTCTTCTAAAAATTTAGTTATAGGTAATAAACTGCTGAATAACTTACTCAGATTCTCCTTATAAAAAAAATGAAAATCTTATCTAATCGTAAGTAATGTATGTTGTTCATAAAGGGTAATGATATTATGTTATGCGAAAATAAACAAATAAGTAAATTTTAACACACTTTTGATTACCTTACTATATATCTCATACACAGAATGTTTCTAAAACGGTGGGCTGGCTGTAGTTTTTCAGATTCTAATGAAACTAAACAACAAATATCCTTAGAAAAAATGGTAATTTCCCCTTCGTTCTCCTCCTGTCCGCCACTTTGTAATTTTTTTACAACAATTTAATACCAAGTTCGGATAGACGAATCACATTATATTTGGTAAGCGTCTTGGTAATAAAGTTTTAAAATTAGCAAAAAAATCAGGAATTAAATACCTTCACAAATTACAAAATGGTGGTCAATTTTTATTTTCAATCCGTTATATTTACATAAATATTATTTTTATCAAAATTTATGTTATTTTCTAAAATATTAAGCCTTTTATTTTGAACAAAATGACATTTTTTTAAATCGGTTAAGAAATAGCCGTGCTACGGCAGAAAATTGATATTGTACGAATAATTTTGTTATAATTATTAGGCTTATTATTGTGAGAAAATTATTACTTAATTTGATACTATATTACAATACTAGAATTATTAATAAATAAAAACAATTAATATTTAATGGATTGAAAGTGGGGGACATGAAAGCAGATGCAGAGGGGAATAGGGAAAAACGAAAATAGGGAAAGAGGTAAATAGTCAAAAAGGGAAAAAATGAAAGGTTAAATTTTATGAATTTCCGTAATGTTCAATTTTTAATGTTTTATCAAACTTTCAATTGTGTTCATTTAATTTATATATATGAGAATACTCAAATATAGCAATAGCGAAACATTGTCGGATCAGCTAGTAATCAATATTTAGAGTTACTTTATCATCAATAATATTAAAAATATGCATACAACTTCCACTGAAAAAGTATTTATCAGTGATTCAGCCAAGAAAAAAATCTGATGTAAAAAAATAATATGGCAAGTGTACATTTTTTTAAAAATGTATTAACAAAAAGTAGAATGCGGACCTTCACTTAGAGATTTATCGATTCCACTCTTACTTTTCCTGATAAAATCTTTGTCTTAATTGCAATCTTACGTTAACTTCAGCAGGATATGTGCAAACCATGTAACCTGTACTTCTAATAATCTACCCATTAATAAGGTTAGAAACTTTATTTTAGGTACAACTAAAATTTCCTATCGTCTATGTAAAAAATTACAGATAAATGTTATTGTTCTTTTACTGTTTATTTTAATAGCATTTTCTATTAACAAACTGATTGATATCTTGAGAAAATTTCATCCGAATTTGATAAATTAAATACCAAAATAGAGTACAACTCTACGATTTTATTATGGATAACTATTAATTCAACGTTTTACAAGACTACCCAAAAAGGAGTGTAATATATTTATGGTGTATGTACGTACGTTTGTTTTTTCAGCAGTTCAACGGCTGAACCGACTTCAATAAAAGAACCCGCGATGGAATCCTTACGTTACCGGGAATATCGTAGGCTAATATATACGAGGCTCAGCTGATAAATTTTGCACATATATGCGTAGCACGGGAATAAAAAGAGATATTGGAATGAAATAAAAAATGAATAAAGTATAAATACCTTAGCTACAAAATTTAGTATTTATTTTTCATTATAATCCCCGATTACACTGATACACTTTTCCCAACTTGTGACAAGTTTTTACATTCCATCACTGAAAACTTCTGGTGGTCTTTCTCATATTGAAATGGTCACAGCTTCCTTCAGCTCATCGTCGGTGGTGTAATGATAACCTTTGAGATCCCTCTTGAGATGAAGGAAGAAGTGCCAAATTCGGCGACTATGGCGGATGAGGAATAGGCTAAGCTTGCGAAGAGCCATCAGAGAGTTTGAGCCATGGTGCACTCATTTTGAAGCAAATCGGCCACCTCTTTTCAGTCAAAGAAAATGGTCGTCAGCTGCGAGATGCGTCCTCAATTGTCGCTTTACCAGCTACATATTCGCAAAATTTCAACGCCCACCTATTCACAATACTCCTGTCAACAGTTTCACTACCGCAAACCGCTTTTAAACGATGAAAAATATTCGTAGGATTCACATTTTCTGCTGTTAAAAATTCGATCACTGCGCGCTGTTTTAACCGTGTTGACACATTGGCCGTACTCGACTCCATTTCAATTGCTACTGAAATCTAACCGATAAACGGATTTAAACGCATTATCGCAGGTTTGTAGAGGGATTTTAGCTATCACGTGCAGCCACGCCCAACTCGATAGTACCTTCTGTCTCCGTGTAGCACGCTAGTGTGCAAAATTTATCAGCCGAGCCTCGTACATATGTTTAAATAAATTTAAAAAAAATTATCTATATAAAAAAATTGTCACCCGCACGCTCTTTAATTATGCTATATTAAAGAGCAATGTTTGTCGGCAAGGTTTTTTTTGTAGTCGTGTTTTTTTTTTAATTTTTAATATTTATCTCTTGTTTTTGGCCGTAGAATCATCTACAGAGAGACTGCCGTGAAATTTGAAACCACCTATATTTTAGAGAAGGCTATTTAAACATCTTATTTTTTTTCTTTAATTTTCTCGCTCAAAATGCATTTTTGGAAAACTTTGTAATTACAAAAATTAATTAATTTTAATTACAAAATTTTTTAATGCCTTTTTATTAGTGAAAAAGGATTGACGATTTCTTATTAGAATTGTAACAAAAAAAAATGTTAACGGTAATTTTAAAGTTTACATAAAAGATATCTTTGAATCTGAAGATTTTCCCAAGCACAAGAAAAGGCACAACGTACGAATTTGAATTAAAACCAGTAATGAGTTTTCATATTAATAAATTTACGCCTAAAAACCTTTCACAAAGTTAAATCAATAAACAGAACAGTCCATTTACAATGACCCAGAAATTCTTAAAAGTTTTAATAGAACATGATATAAAAAACAAATATGGGGATCTCATTATTTACATTTAACGTTATTAATAATAACCAAGCAGGATTTTTTTACGTTAAATTACTTTTATTTTAATAGTTAATACTTTTATTACGTTAATTACTTTTATTTAAATAGGACTTTAAAAGAATGTTTGGATAACTTATAGTAAGTGAATTTACTAAGTTTACAAGTGATCTTTTTGGTGCATTTAGCGTAGTTATCTTAATTTATTCAGAGAATGATAACAGTTTCGGATTATTGTACATTAGAATATTTATACAGTTATTTTTCATTTGATTTTAAATTGTATATTTTATTATTGGTCACAATTAACAACCGTAATTATCCAAATTAAAGTTTTCTTTTTCTCTACGCCAATTTATTTATTATTTAACAACCGGTACATTTAATCCATATCTGATGATAATATTATTACTTCCTCGTGGGGATTTTTTTTTTATTTATTTATTATGGGCGAAAACCGCTCAGGAAAAAATTTCTCACAAGGAAGCAATAATATTAAAATCAGATCTCCTCGTGGGGAAGCGGGTGTTCCCTTAATCTATTCTCTGCATGGAAAAAGAAGCAGGTAAAAGGAGTTTCAGAGCCTTGCAGCTGCCCTCCAGATATATATATATGTATATGTATATGTATGCTTTTGCCTATATCATAGTTAATACTTTAGTAATAACTTTAATATTTAAAAATTAATACTTTACTTTTTCGGACCTACATATAGCGTGATATTAAAGTTTTTTGAAACGGTTTCATATTTAAAAACTGAGGGATACTAGGGGATAGAAATAAGTGCGAGTGTACATAGTTTTACAACTAATTAGTTTACAATACTAATACGTTATGGTGCGTTTGAAATTTTTGTCTGCCGTCTTGGATCCCCCAAATTAAATCAAATTTCTTTTTAAATAGAAAGGAAGAGTCTGATACATGATTTTAATGATAAAATAAAACGATGGATGAAAAAAAAAGATCTTTTACGATATAAAAAATGAAAAACCCGTTTCCGATAAATTCCTTAATTTTTTTTAGTTATAAGTAATCAAATTTGCAAAAAACGGAAAATCGCGGTTGTAATAAAACGATGGTAAACGTCTCATATATATATATATATATTTTTTTTTTCGTATTATCTACAGAATTGCATCCAATAACAAGCTTTAAACAGTTAATAGTGGGTAAAGGCTCAAACATTAATAATAATTACAGTAACTAATAATATACAATTTTACTAAAATTTTAATTTAAGTGGCTAGGTCAACTGATATTATTTACTTTAATTATCACAACATTTAAATTTAAAATTAGTTAAATGTCCTCCATCCTAAACTATTTCATACAATAAACTTTGAAAAAAAAAAAATAATTTTAAAAATGTTGAAATTAAGAATTTATTACAAATTGTAAATAACAGTTAGTTTACAACAACGCAATTTACATTACGCTACAACAATGCAAGTTATTAACTTCTTAATTTGGTATTAAGTATTTTCCACGATTCCATATCATCTTTTACGGTATTATTTATTTGAGGATCATCATAGCTCATAGGCCTAAACAACTGATGCCATAATAAAAAAATTAATTAAAAATTAAATAAATAGCTTTACTTTCAAATATATGTTTTAATGATTTTAGATATTTTTATCGTTATTAATGTTTAAATTTATATAAATTATTCTAGATTTTTTAGTGTATTATTTGTTAAGCTTTAGATTTCCTTTTCTCTTCTAAATATCCAGTTCTGTATAGATTATTATTCTGAAAATTATATTTTAACAAATATTTTTAAATTAATAAATTTTAGGAAGTTATTATTTAAACCTAACGATATTAAAAATATATTTTTTTATTCAATTTAGTGTTGCTTTATTTAAATAATGTCATTCATATTTGTAATGAGCTTTATTTTATTATTAACAACCTCCTTAGCTAAGTAGGTAGCGTCTCAGCATTTCGTGCGGAGATCCCGGGTTCGAATCCCGGTTAGGCATGGTATCTTTTCACACGCTACCAATTTCCACCGGGATAGTTGTTGATGCCCGTTCTTTCATTAAAAAAGAACAAAATTAGTTAATGTTTACAATGCTATGATTTATGTAATAATTTTAAAAAATTGGTTATAAATTAAACAATAAAATTCTAATTAAATTTTTTATTACAACTCTCTATGAAAATGTTTACGACTTGAAATACGTGTGTAAATATTGGTGCTGATAAAACCGTACTATATTTTTTGTCATGACAGAAACAATATTCGATATTAATATCAATATTTGCTGTTGGTCGTACTTTTTATTTATTATTTTTTTTTTTTTAAAGTAGGAATAATAACTGATCGGAAATCATTTTATACGCTATAATTTTTTATGAGTCCGATTGAATGAAAAAAGTATTATTTGATTCAGATGGATTAAAAAAAATAATAAAATAAATATATTGTACCGAATCATTTGTAAATGTTTATTTAGTGAAATAATTGTCTGTCTGCTTTATCCTGATGATTTTGAGTTCGGGAATTTTATTTTTAACACACCTAGAAATTCATAAGAGGATAGTTGAAGATGAGAGTATTCACGCCGATAAATAAAGATTGATTTTAAAAGCCGCAATGAATATATAAATAATACTTAATATTTATATCACAGAAGAATGAAAACGAACGAAAATATTTGCTTAAAAACAGAAAAATATAAAAAATAAATAAATCGTTGTTTTTTTACTCATGTGCGAGTGTATAAATTCTATGTTTATTTTTTATACCAGAAAAATACGATAGAAATAAACTTATATAAAAAGTAAAAACATCTTTTACGACGTTTGATGTTTCAAAACAAACATAATTTTTTTTTTAATTTAATTTGTCATATCGATACCAAAAACTTTTCTATACCAAAAAAATTTTCTATCTGAATTGTTTTTAAAACTTATTCTACATTACCGTTTAGTATACGTTACGTAAATAAAATAAATTTTAATTTATTAAACAACATTGAGTAAATATATTGGTAAAGTATTGAAATTTTTTTTTTCCATTCGTATTTGAATAAAATTTCAGGATTGCTTTTTCATGAGATAGTGATATTGATAAATTAAAATTTCAGTTCACGTAATACAAATTACATAATGGATGTATGTAATTGCATAATTTTAATATATTTTAGTAAAATAAGGGTGGATTCATTATTATAAAATAATAAAATGTAATAAAAGATTGTTAATTGAATCAGAAAACTACTACAAAAATAAAGGCTGCTCAATTTGGGTGCTTTGACGTAGAAAGAGGAATGAGACCAGGGTACCTACTACTTTTTTTCCTTTCTTGCCTCCGGTAATTACCTTTCAGATAATACTTCAGAGAATAATGAGGATGATATGTGTATGTGTAAATGAAGTGTAAGTCTTGTACAGTCTCAATTCGACCGTTCCTGAGATGTGTGGTTAATTGAAACCCAACCACCAAAGAAACCGATACCCACGATCTAGTATTCAAATCCGTATAAAAATAACTGACTTCATTAGGACTTGAACGCTGGAACTCTCGACTTTCAAATCAGCTGATCTGGGAAAATGCGTACACCACTAGACCAATCCGGTGGGTTATTACTACTGTCTTTCACTAATCTTACTTAATTTGTTGTTGATAATGTGATCTAAAATACTATAAAAGAGATATAAAGATAAAATAATCACTGTACAACGAAGGAAATGAAATTGTAAAATTTCACAGATATGTGAATTTGATAGGAGCTGAATAGCAGGATTTTTATCAAATGATTTCAAAATTAGAAAGCAGTTTGAAAGATCATGGAATGAAAATGAATGTAATGAGATTAGGAACAATAAACCGATCCATATTCTATACAAAATTAGGAAGTGAAGAATTAAAACAGTACAGATATTTAAATACTTTGTTAACAAAAAATTTTACTATACCGGGTGATTCAAAAAGAACTTCTCAACTTTAAAAGCATATAAAATTTTACTGGGATACTTACAGATTCGATTGAGGTCTCGTTTTTATAACAGAACACATCAAGTTTTGACTCCCTTCATTAGTATCGAACTTTCGAGTATGGTAGGAAGTCTTCTATTATGCATACAATTTACTCTAGGCACCTAACCTTCGTTGAGACAAGTCAGGCTTGTCCAGGTCAGACCTTCATCCAGAACGACTCGTTCTTCTTCCAGGTGGCAACCGCAAATGATATCGTTTATCTGGACATGCTTCAAAATTTTCAAATTCCTCAGTTAGATGATGATGAGCAAGATGGGCGCCATTACTATCAGGAAGACGGGGCACCACCTCACTAGCGCCTAGAAGTTCGACATTTTCTTGACTCAGGTCGGTGGATCGATTTTATGGCCACCTCGCTTCCCAGATTTGACCCCGCTAATTTTTTTTCTTGTGGAGTTTTAATAAGATAGGATTTATGTACCACCTTTGCCAGCTAATCTTGTTGAGCTAAGATTTCGAACTAATGCCACATCCCCACTCGGTAGGGCAAGACATCCTCCTTGTGACGCTTCCGGTCCCCGCTCCCCTCCCCCGCTCAAATATCCCTGATAGGCTTTAACAGGAGTCGCCTTTTGCCCTCTGACTGTTTACATCTTATAATAATAAACCTGGCCTCGTTGGGATGCCACCGATGTAAATGCCTCGGTAGACATTTACATCGGTGATTTATGAACTCAGCTTTTGCCTTCGCTGTAGGCCTTGTCCGGATATCTTGAATGTCCTACATAGTTGCCCTCTGAACTAGCTAGCCGAGTTCGTGGAAGCACGAACCCCGCACCTAGTTCTACTTTTCAAATCAATTTCTAGTAAATATCTCGAGATTCGAGGCAGATTTAACAACATACCACCAAAGAATGTTGTTGGCTACAACGAAATTTAGCCCAATTCCCTTAATGAACTCAACTTTAGTTCATACCCCAGATTTAGGTTAATTTACGGACTCCGGTCTGGTCTACAAGGGAGAGGCGGACAGACCTCCTACTCCCACTCGGCTCCATCGCAGAGTCCCGCGTGACATTTACTTGCTTTCAACCATCGTCGATATGTACACGGCTGCGTGGGTTCCATGCTCTCGACAGTGCAGTAACCATCCCGCCGACAGTGTCGTGTGCTCATTCAAAACTGCTCTCGTCGAACTAACGCCACAGCTGCAGAGGTAACGTCCGACTTGGTGGCTATAGTTTGCAATGAAATCGATTTCAGGTGGGATGTGTCGCATTACAAATGGAAACCGTATTGAACCAAAGCGAATGCTGGGTGACAAACTTGACGTGTTTTTCTATAAAATGAGACACCAAGCTAATCTGTAAATTTTCTCAATATATTGTTATATACTATTAACGTTGAGAAATCCTTTTTGAATCGCCCAGTATTTGTTATTTTCTATGAATTCTCAACATGTCATCATAATTATCTGGCCTGAAACGCTTCCTTGCTCCAAGTCTGTCGATTCTCCTTCGTTTCCAGTTAAACGTTTATGATCTCGATACATCCCATTTCCTTTTAAATTATCTATAATTTTTACTTTTTTTTCTTTGAAATCATCTATTTATAATTCTAACGTAGTTTTAATTAAACTACTAATCTCATGATATATTTTACTTCACATAAATTTCTGTTTTAGTTCACTTTCTTCATTTCTTCTTCATATTGCACTCCGTCTCTCCTCTTTAATTTTTTCCAATCTCTCAATTTCTACCATCGTCCCTCAATTCCAGATTTTTTCTTAATATTTCTCTAACTGTCCATGTTTTATATATGTTCCGGTAAATTTGATTAAACCGGTGATTATGCATAATTACCGGTTAATAATAATCGCGTCTGATGTTGTTGAATTTAATAGGTATATAACAATTTATTAAATACATCAGTAATTTTACATATTCTCCGTATTAACATATTTTAAATATTATAGGAACAACTCGACAATAAGCCCTAATTACTGATTTTATTATTTAAATAATGAAAACATTAGTCGAGGTTAGCGAGCAATGCTAGCATAGGTTATGTTTGGTTAGGTAATGATGATGATTCCGTAACCCACCGGGTTGGTCTACTGGTGAACGCGTCTTCGTAAATCAGCTGATTTGGAAGTCCAGAGTTTCAGCATTCAAGTCCTAGTAAAGGCAGTTACTTTTATACGGATTTGAATACTAGATCGTGGATACAGGTGTTCTTTGGTGGTTGAGTTTCAATTAACCACACATATCAGAAATGGTCGACTTGCGACTGTACAAGACTTCACTTACACTCATACATATAATCCCCATTCATCCTCTTATGTAATACCTGACAGCGATTCCCGGAGGCTAAACAGGAAAAAAGTAGATTCCGTGTCCTGACGAATCGTACGAATATCAGTATAACTTGACTAAGCATAAGCTACTCTCGCTTCGCTCGCTAACCTCGTTTAATTGATGTTAAATATACAAATTTTATATATATAATGGGCGATTAATCAAATTAACTGGTAATTATGCATAATCACCAGGTTAATCAAATTTATCGTAACATATCCTTACACAAGAACTCTCCATATATTTCTAGATATTTCTTCAAGTCTAATTAAACTTTACCGTATAATGATTTTTTTTTATTAAATATTTCCTTAACCACTGCTATCACAGTTTTTATTTGTTTGTAGTTTTTCAAATCTTCTATTAACAAAGTATTTAAGTATGTGTGCTGTTTTAATTCTTCTTAATATTTTATAGAATAAACATGGTTGACTGTTCTTATACTCATTATTTTACATTTATTTTCATTCCATGTTCTGTCATACTGCCATCTAATTGTGAAATAATCCGATAAATGTCGGATAATTTGACCTTAATCTCCTACAGAATTCATACATCTGCGAAATTTTATAATTTATTTTCCTTCGTTGTTCACCGATTTCTTCATTTTCTTCTACAACATTTTTGATCTTCAACAAACATATTAAATTATATTAGTGAAGGAGAGTAGTAATACCTTGTCTTATTCTTCTTTCTCTGTCAAAAAACCCAAATTTTAGCAGCCTTTATTTATTTATAACAGTTTTCTGATTCAGTTAAGAATTTTTCAATCACTTTTATGCCTTTTCAATCTATTCTTTGAAAGTTTAATGGTTGAATTAATTCTTCCTATTTAACACGGATTTAACTCTTTCTCTGTATCAAATCAATATGACTTGATAATACTTTTTTTTTCTTTTATACAAGAAATTCGTCCAAGTCTGAAATTATTTTCAGAGCAATGGAAATTTATATTTATCTAAGAAATAAATCGTCTAAAAAAAGGTTTTGATAATTTTAAACAAATTTTTTCCCCATTGATTTATTGTTGTATACTGCTATACAATCTGATTTAATGGCGATAGAAATTTCATTAGCTTACATTTGTTGTACGTAAAACTCCACTCTTTAGAAACATTTTATAATAAATATGATTTTATATTAATTTTATACAACGTATAAATGATTAATATTTTAACTACAAAAAATGTACTTGAAAAACTTTTAATACTTCTTTCACTTGAATGAAATATATATGTTATAATGTAATAAATAATGAATCTATTTAAGTGAACGTAAATACTAGTTCAAAGTTATATCAGGTACATATAGCAGGCTTCTTTCGATATAGGCTGAAATTTAGGCATCATGTTGATCATTAGTGAACAAAAAGTTAAAATGCATTACGCAAAACATTACACATGATATCGAAGATATGTTTATTTCCAACAACATAAAAATGAATGTAATATAATTTTATAAAAATTAAACTCATTTAATATTAAATTAAAACACAAGAAAAAGTAAAATTCAAAAAATCCATTTCATTATTAATATGAATTTAAAATTAACTTTATCTATAGTAATGTTATACAATTAAGTAAAATTAATGCAACTAGGATTTAATGTAAATAAAGGTATTGTATATCGACGATTAATAATGCAAATTTTCATTAATGTAAACAAAAAATTACCTCTATTTATAATTCATTCATCATTAAATCATGTTATGGAAAATTAGATTATAAAATGACAGACAAGTTAAACATCATAAAACTTGCAGCAGTTAAAATAAAATATAAAATAAAGATTACCACAATTATAAATAAAATTACGAGTATGTATATTTAACATAGTAAGGAGAAAACAATGAAACGTTTCACGTTACCGCATAAAATTAATCAAATTCATCATTAAAATACCGTATTTATTGGAATACCCCCCGCCCCCGAAAATGCCCTGCACCACGATTTTCCGGACCGAAAATCTAAAAAAAATAATCCAGTCTATACCGGTATTTTAAAGTGTAACAGATATGATAAAAAAATACGAAAATATTCAGAAAGTAAAGCATTTAATTCGTTCATTTAAATTACAATATTAATATTACACTAATAGTTAATTACCGTAAGTACTGGTTTAGTTCAGAATCAGTAGGCCAGTAAAACGAAAAGAAAGTATCATGTTGAAAAGGATCATTTCAATACGCTTTTTAATATGGGATTTTATTTTTAATTATTCACTGTCACTGTCAATGTCTGTAGAGGAGTTACCGGTAGTCTCCACGTCTCTGCCAAAGGTGATCCTCTTCCCTACCATCAAGTTCATTAGATATTCCGCATTTTTGAAAACTTTTCCTTACTAATTCCGTAGAAATACCTTCCCAAGCATCTTTTATCCAAACACAAACCTGGTTAAAATCTAGGCGTTTGATTCTTCCTTTAGGCGTGAGAAAGAAATTTTCATCAGCCATCCATTTACTGTACAGTTGTTTTAATGCAGATTTGAACCGTTTATTAATGCAGACATCTAGTGGTTACAATAGAGATGTCAATCCGCCTGGAATTATTACTTGGTCTATCATACCCTTTTTTAAAATGTCTTTCATTTTATCAGTCGTATGCCCCCGATAACTATCCATTACTAGCATACCGGTAATATTTTTATTAAGTAAATCTCCTGATCGCTTTTGCCATACACACCTGATCCGATCTAAAATTAAGGTTTCGTACATCCAATCTGATTCCTGTGCTCTGATAATAACTCTATTTACCTGTACGGTAGGAAGAGTTTTTCTTTTAAGAACAATGTACGGAGGTAATTTGATCCATCAGAAGTAAAGCAAAGTATAACACTACACCTTTGTTTTTCATTACCACCGGTACGAATCGTAACACTTTTTTCACCTTTTTTGTTGACGGTTTTGTCAAATGGCATTTCAAAATATACGGGGGTTTGATCAGAGTTTTCTATTTGAGAAGGCAAATAGTCTTATCTTCTCAAAAATTTATTATGTATTTGTGAAAATGTAAGATTTTTTGTTCAAAAGCGTCTGCAAGTGATTGAGAAATGGTCGCCTTTCGTCTTATTGACAAATCATTTCGTGCAAAAAATCGTGTTATCCATCCACGGCTTGCTTTAAAACCAACTTTATTCAACGATTTAGCGATTTCACGAACATATAATTGACGCATTTCTGTCGTGACAGCATAACCGCATTTCGTTTTTTCCATAACAAAGTCATACAATTTTTTTTCTGTGTCTGTGTATTTTGGTTTTAAGCTACGAAACGTCCTTTTATTACCAGTGCCTTTCTCCAGAAGTTGTTTCTTCTTACGCCAGTCTCGAATGCACCTTTCATCTACGTCAAATTTTCTTACTGCTGCCCGATTTCCAATTTTTTCAGCCTCTTCTATAACGCGCAGTTTTTCATTTACTGTAAAATTTTGTAGACCTGTCCTTTTGTATTCATTTTAATACCGTAATTAAAATAAATCACCTTGTTAAACTTTACAAGATAAACTAAACAGATAAAATGCACATAACCGTCCACATATACAAACAGTACAACGACTATGGCGAATAGACATGACCACGATGGGTAACTGATACTGTAACTACAGTGTCATTAGAACGGGATACAGCCTATACAGAATGAATCAGTTTTACAAAAATACCGTAACTTCGTTCCTATGGATAATATGAACAGGATGTTAATAATTAAGGATGTATTCTGTATAAGCGGCATCCGGTATTGATAAACGAAAGCCTAATGTAACTATATTTACGTGATTTAATTTAGGTACTTCTAAGAAAACGTTTACTTTATATAAATTATCCTAGCTAAAGGCTATGTTTCAAGTAAGCCCCGCACCCTTATTTTTTCTCTCCAATTCCAAGAAAAAAAGTGCGGGGTACTGGAATAAATACGGTATATATAAATAAAAACAAAAATCATAATTTATGGTAAATCATTATTAAATGTAAACGAACTGTAAACAAAAGTTTTATAAATCATACACTACAGATATGATAATAATAAATGACATTAAATGTTATTATCAAATAACAAATACGTGAAGGAAAAGAGATTATTTATTTGTACCAACGGACACACCTACGGCTTTCCACGCGGACAGATCCTTTGAGTAAATTCCCCTTGCTGAATCAAGAGCGTCTAGTAGATCGGACGGTCTTTCCGATAATAACTTAGGCACTCGTCAACGATCATTTACCGAAGCAGTGGTGGGCTGCAAAGGTGAAAATTTTAGTTTTGAAGATAAGTTTCAGAAGCTATCTGAAACTTAAATGTCGTCTGTGATATGCAGTCTGTTATCTCTGTGTTAGCGTAAAACAACTATGAGCTTCCGCTGCATCCCCAGCCACATTGGAATTTCAGGTAACGAGCGTGCTGATAGTCTGCAAAAGAAGCTTGTTTACATCCTCCTTTCCCTAATCGCGTTTTTTCTGATGACCTTGTCTGATTTTTGATTCGTGATGAGTGGCAAAGTTAATGGAATACTATCATCAACAATAAACTTCGTCCAGTTAGAGCACACTAGACTTACTCATGGACAACTCATTAATTAAACTGATCCAACCGTCTGTGTCCGCTGCGACTGTCATCTAACAGTACACCACATCCTTGTGGACTGTGTGGCATTGCTTCAACAGTTAAGACTTGGGGCTAACTTCTGAAATATCTTAGGCAAGAGTATATCTATGTTATCGAATGTACAATTTACAGACTGTGCTTCTGAATTCAAGTATTTGAATATTCGTATAATGTTTTTTGTCTATTTATGTCATTTGGCGTACGCGACATGGTAATCGTGTTCTTTTAAGTTACATTTTTAATATGGGTACTTCACTGTATTATTTCGCCTTTAACATACGACACAGACGTTTTACGTCTAAACTGTGGTTTTATATTATTATTGTTTAATCTTTATATTAATATTTAATTATCAATTTTTAATATTTAATTGTTTATTATATTATTGTCGTGTCTGAACGCTGATAACGACATCTCGTTGTACACTCAGAAAAAAATCACCAACCACGACTTTTAGCGGTTTACTGTTACCCTCGTCACGCAATCGCTGGTGACATATATTCTGAGTACTTCAATACAATAGGCTCCGCTTTATTAGCCCGGATGACTGGAATGCGAAACATTTACACTCGGATTCTAGACTAATAACCACTCGCGGAGGGACCTTACTAGTGTATCACGAGGTTCAATGTTACCTAAGGACCGGAACTAACTTATTGACCTTTAAAACAAGTAAGGTTTCTGACTAAATTTTGTTATATGTAACTATGGGAGTTTCCTTCTACACTGACGTGAGAAATAACTTTGACTGAACGTCCGACTACTTACTCATGTGTTGACTGTAAGCACATTGGTCGTAAAGGAGACGAATTCCCTACTATTCACAACGATAGAACCGACTGGGATTCTATACCGGAGCTAAGTTGAGGGAAAAATACCTGTGACTGTTCCATTAAGGTGCACAATGAATGTAGATTGTGTGACACAAGTTAAGACGTCAATCATGCAGGAGTCGGCATGGCGCCTCAACACCTGCTGATAGGTATGAGGAGAGAGAAAGGACAAACTACCATAGGGAGGTTATGGAGCTTTTTCCGATAACAGGAGAACGATGAAGAGATGGCAATACTACAGTAGACCCAAGAACAAATCTTCTCTGAATAGGACTACAGGTTGTTTGAAAAAATAATAAGATCTATCAAAAATGAAACGTTTGGGGACTACGTTGAAAATTTCTCCCCTCTTGGCAAGGTAGATTATTCCTTATGGAAAGCCACAAGAAGATTCAAACAACCTCCTCCATCGGCCGCGCCATTGCGGTGACGAAATGGGTGGTCTTGAGGTGACAGACAAAAGGCCGAATTATCTGCTGTTCAACTTTCTAAAGTCTTTCATCTCGTGAGATGAGAAGGGGTGATGAGAAGGAAATTTTTGAATTCTTAATAATCCAGTTCCACTGTGCCACCTAATGAAACCCTTCTCATCCGTAGAGATCGGAGGAATTTAAAAGACGAGGAACTCAAAAAAGGCTCCGGGCGTTTTTACTTAATCACTGGCAGAATGTTGCTGGTTTAACACCCTCAAGATTACGGTACATAATTCATCTATATAATGCGGTTCTATGCACAACATGCTTCCCAACAGAATGGAAAATATCCAAAATAACCGGTTTTGAAACCATCAGGTAAGCTTGTCCAAAACGGATGCAAATACAGACCCATAAATTTACTACCTACTCTTTCCAAGATCTTTGAGAGCTCTTTCTTCACAGGCTATGGTCAATTCTGATTAGCAATAACATTATTCCAGATTATCAATTTGCCTTTAGGAGCAGTCATTCAACCGTTGAACGGATTCATAGAATTTTTAATATTATATACGGATGTCTGGAAAGGAAGTAATTTTGTTCAGCAGCTTTCCTAGATGTGAGCAAGCTATTGACAGGGTCTGGCTAACTGGTCTTATAAGTTAAAGTTGAGTCTACCTCAACCGTTTTATTTTATATTACAATACCACCTAGAAGGATGCTTTTCACTAGGTAGGTATAATCAGGAGTTATCTAGCTTTATCGATGCTCATTCAGGAGTCACATAAAGTTCAGTATTGGGTCCATTGTATTTAACCTATACTTCGGTTCTTCCCATTTACGTCTTCGTGGCAGTCGGATCATTTGCGGATGAAATGACTATCTTGGTGGCTGACGATGATGCAACTTAGGCACAAGTAAACTACAGTCTCCACTGGATCATGTCAATGAAGGGCTATTATGTAAGAGGAAGATAAAGGTAAATCCGACTAAGTCACATCATGTAAAGGAGAGATGATTGTCCGCATGTCCATCAGCAAAAATACATACATCCCACTTACGATTATTGTACGGTATCTAGGACTACCACCACTGAATCGTCGTTTAACGTGGAAAGATCACATAAAAGAGAGGAGAAAGCAATTAGCCACTAAGTCTAAATGATGGACTGTTGGGTGGTAGTTAAGTGATTCCTGGGCAGGAGATCTCCCTTACCTCTATCAAACAAATTTATTACTATATTTGGAATTCATAAAATTAATGTGGAGCTACGGCATTCAGCTAAGGGGATGCAACGTAGAGATCATCTAGAGGTTCCAAAACAAAGTACTCAGGGATTCTATATCTTAACAGAAACGCCACTGTTTGTAAGAAACGATGAGATCCATAAATATCTAAGGATACCAAACATTCGTGAGCGATGGATTTTACTTTCAGGATTAAAATATCAATTATTACAGAAAACCTAATTTGTAATACTGGATTTACATTCTCGTACTTTTATATTACTCGTATACTACTTTATATTACTCTCAGGATTAATGATACAGGAGGGTATTGTGCTGTGGTCAATCATGCTCGCGACTTATTTTAAATTACGAATCGTTCTATTGTTTGTCCTTTGTGTTGAGTTTACTTCTTTACTTCACATGTTTTTTGAACTCCGTTAATAGTTTCTTTCCTATTGTTATGTATTAGTTTTCTGTTGTTTTTTTTTGCATTGCGATTATTTTTATATGTTTTGTTAATGTGCTTGTGTTGGTAAATAGTCGTTATGAAGAGAAGTAATGTGAACAATTGGTATTGGTATCTCATGAGGAGTATCTCAGATACTCTTTATTAGTGTCATTATTTGTCATTCAATTTACTAATGATTTCAACTTTCAACCTAAGGCTAATCGTTTTTGAGTTATGCGAGATACATACGTACTTAAGTACAGACGTCACACCGAAATTAGTTAAAATAGATTCAGGGATTGTCAAAATGGATATTTCCGTTGAAATCTGAAAACCGAAATCTTTTGCTATCACAATATTCCTTTACTTCGTACAAGAAGTAAAAATCAGATTAATACACGTATAGAAAGCTTTTAACATCACAGCTTATGAAATTAGTAAAAGTTATTTTTATATGGAATTTATTGGTCTACGGTAGCGAAAAAGGATAATATAAAGATTTAAATGCATGGATTACAAGGTGTTGAGATTTTTCTTTAAGAAAGAATGATGAAGATTAGGTAAATGAACAAAAATAAAATAAAATGGTGAAGAAGAAAAGGAGCCGTGATAGTTTTCATTAGAACACGGTTTTGTAAATAAGGATAAAAATATCTCGGAAAAGTAAACAATAATTTAATTAAAGTAAATAATATAAGGTAGAAAAAGAAAAAACAAATTGCAGTGAAAATGTTTGATCACAATTCGCATAGAAAGCAATGTAAAACTGTATGATGTAAATGACATAAAATAAAAATATTTTTATACCTCAGAACCCTATTACTTAAAAGATAGAAAAAAAAGAAACATTCTGTTTTCATTCAGTTTATGTAAAATATAAAAATTAAGTGTTCTGAATACAATTTTATCATAAAATCAACAAACTGTTTGGTAAAGTCATACATAGAAATTTTATATAAAAAAGTTTAAAAAATAAAAAGTCTGTTTTATTTAAACTTTAAACGTTAAAAGGTTCACAACTTTTTTTTTGACTTGTGAATTCACGAAAAACCACTAAAACAAAATGAAATGTTGTCGTTGACGCTGCAGCCCGACGGGGTAGTAGAAAATCAAGAAAAATACAAAACAGTTAATTTTATTAAACAAATACGAAGTTTGAATACAAAAATATCCCATCCCTTTGAAAACCAAAAACAGTCATGCACACAAGCATAATGCATAAGCATTAATAAGAGGAACTCTATTCATATATAAATAAAGGTTTTCCTATAATAAAATATAAATAACTACCTAAAAACAAAATAAAATTACTCAGTTAATTAATCAGTTAATTAACATAATTCATCTTTTTATACTTCTTAATTTCTTTTTTAATTCACAAACGTAAATCTAAAAACAGAATATATGATTCACTATACGTAATTACTTTTTTAAATTTTAGGTCGGTTAGCAGGTTTAATGGTACTTCCCCTTACTTCTGTGTTAATTTTTTTAACCTCAAAATATTTATTAAATCCTACCTATATTCTCTATTTTATCAGTTTATCAGTATCGTAAATCTCAATATTGATTGCCTGTACAATTTTTGCTCTGTACACCTTCATCTGTCACCAAATCCGGTTACCATGGATATTTTACAAAATGGCCATTTATTTCAACTTTTTTTTTTTATAAAATTCCCTTAAAGATTTCTCTAATCTCTCAGGCGGCTCTACGAGGCTAGGAACAGGACTCATCCGTTTTAAAACTTTTTTCTTTCATTCGTTACCAATCCACATAACTTTCAACATCCTTCTATAAAACGCCACATTTCAAAAGCCCCTATTTTTTTATCTTTTCCTTTTCATGTTGTACGCTTCGCTAAACAAATATTTTCGAAAATTTCATAATCTAAATTTAATATTAATTAAAAGCTTTATATTCTATATTAAAGCTCTACTGGTTTTAATCTACCACTGATCTCCATCTTACTTCATCCGTTCTTTATAACTTTACTACTAATGGAAGTAATTACATACATTTTAATTGTAATTAGATTACATTTTATATAACTATCGATGTTTATACTCCCTTATAGTATTTAATTCCTTATTACCTTACATTCTCTCATATTTCATTATCTTCGCTGTATTCCTATTACTTTTCAACGAGAATTTCTCTTCTAAAAATAAATTCCTTTATTCTGAATATCTTTAAACTCGTGTTATAATTATAATTAATTATAAACGAACTATGTATTTCAAAAGAACTTTGTCATCCGAAAGTTTTATAAGATTTATCATTTCTCCTTGAATAATTAATTTTTATCTAATTTCATAATTATTTATCATTATCTAATTTATCCTTAATTTTTGTTTAACTCCTGACCCCCGTAGAAGAACACACCCGCCTTATGACCGATTCCGGTCGCCACACCTTCCCCTCCGTTCCTAGCCGCGATGGATTTTACCGGAGGTCATCTTTTACACCCTCTAAATTTGATAACACAACGTTGTCATAAGTCTGGCCAATGTCAGGATGTTACCGATGTAAAAACTCGGCAGAGATTTCTGTCAGTGTATTTGCACAATCTACTATTCGCCTTCGTATAACCTCTTCCAACCACAACTTACAACCCTCCTATCAAATTAACAGATTCGAGGAAGCGCGATCCTTGCACCTTCCTGTAACACCGAAGGTTTCACACAAAAATTCTTCCTATATCGAACTTCAATTAGACTATGCACTCAGATTATTACTTGAGTCTTTAAACACCAAAAATACTATTCTCATACCAGCAAAACAAAAGGTGATCGTAACAACAATTTTGTCCTACAATTCAATTTACTAAAAGCTCTCTTGATTTATTTAAAAATCAAGAAACAGATTCAGAGATTTAATAAGCCTCTAATGAATAAATACCCTATCTCTCTCTGTTCTGGCCCGCTTTCGAGAGCGAGGCAAATTCCTATACCCTCCCACACCGCAGCTCCATTACAGAGTTGTACACACATCCAGTCTTAATCCGTTCGACTACACTAGCCATACACATATCCATTCTCCTCCTATCAGTGAATATCTAATCTAACCGAGGCTCTATGCCAAACGCCTATCTTGGCGAAGTAAACACCCAGGCTGACTTCTAGCCACCCGGATTGCCTTTCTATTTACACATCTATAACAGCATCAGACCCCCTCAGCCATCCTCCGCAGGGCTAATAATCTAAGGAAGCCAGCAACTATGTTCCATTCCCTTTCGATTTTCCATTAACTTGAAGATCAAAACCAGAATTGATCCTCGCAAGCTCTCTAGCTACTTTGGTACTTTCAACTTTCAGGGGTAGACGTACAGGACATGGCGCACATCATCAATGGCACAACACTCCGGACACATGCCTGAATTAATCAAATCAAATCTGACCAATCTATCTCGAAAAACACCAAGTCCAGAAAGAAACCAGAATATGCTGTTTCGGAGAAATCCACCTAACTACCTGCAAAATTCTCAAATGAGGATAATTTTTTTCTAACATTTTTTTATCATTAGCACTATACTATACGTATTAATTTGAAAAACAACAAGGACAGAATTCCTTCTTGTCCCCTTCCTTTCAAAATCAGAGCCTTGCTTGACCTATTATTATTATCACTTCAACCTGATTCTTGTACTAACTTATTTATTTTATTTTCCTATATTTCATTCGAGTTTTCCTTAAAATTTTAAACATTTTTTTTTTATGCTACGTAAATACGTAGTCTAGATCAATTTAAAGTTATTTAATTCTTGTTGAGCCTGCCTTTTTATATTCTATTAGACTGAAAATTACATTATATTCCTCGTATCTGTACTCACGATTCAGAAAGAGAACACCATCTCTTGTTTCAATATTATATTCTCCTGTAATTTACCCTAATGAATATTTTCGATGCTTGAAGTATAGAGTTTCATTACAGTAGTTAACCACCCATACAATTACTCTTAACAAAAATTATACATCCTTTAAAATTTGTCGTTACATCTTCAGCCTTATAACATCTACATACTAATTTATACGGATAGTTTCTACTAAATAAGACAATTTTATCGTATGTAATTTACCCCACCTCTACTGTCTTAAAGTCTTTTCGAGATTTGTGAAATTTCGATCTACACTCTCTTTTATTTATATATACATAAAGTAAAGTGTGTATAAGTATGTAAAGTCACACGCACTTTATATGCGTGGTGCGTTCGTAAGGTCCTTATTGTTTTAGAAAAATTTAAACCCTGTGTGTATGTGTGTGTGTGTGTGTGTGTGTGTGTGTGTGTGTGTATACATATATATATATATATATATATTAATATCTGTATCACTAAAAAGTAACTGCACTTTCTCCCCACGAGTAGGGTATGCCGGCATAATGTAGCAAAGTAGTTTGACTTAAAAAATTTTTAAATTCTGATTTCATTAATTTCAAACTTGTTTTTAGTTTCGTCCCCCGAAATGTTTTTTTTTTTTTTTTTAATTCTGTCATAAATGTCTCTACTCCTACTTAAAAAATCCTTTCAATGCAATAAATAAAGATGGTAATATAATTATTTATTTAAATTCCCGAAATTAATTATTGAAATCAACGAAATTTAATTTAGGCAAGACAAATTTATTTTATAGAATACCTTTTCTAATATAATAAAACTTGAAAATTTTATTTACGAAAATAAGGGAGAAAAATAGTATTTCAATAATGTAAACGCGCGTTTCCTACTGTTATTAGATTTTTTTTGTGACAGTACATTATATCATCTCGAACTTGTTGTTAGCGATACTATTATTATTTTAAAATTACTATTATTTTATTATTATATTATTATGATATTTTATTATCTACTATTATTTTAAAATGTTTTAACAAAATTAAATTTTTTCTGAGCGTTGAATTATCTTCTGATCAAATAATGATGGATTATGAAATAACTCACTCGAAACAAATAAAAAAAGATATAGCGAGTATTTAAAAATATTTTTCAAAAATTATTCTGCAACTGTTATTGATAATACTGGTCAACAAAATTTAATTTTCTGTTTATTGTATGAGAGTGAAAGGCTGATTATTATGGTATTTTTTATGCTGATTTCATATAAGTTAATTTGCTGTGGGTAGATTCCTCTAGATTCTAACAGTAGTCAGTAAACATTTTTGGGATCCATTTTCCCTGGTATAGTATTTCCATTGTAGATATCTCCTGGTGAAAGTATTCTCATGTTCATCACTGATAGCGCCGAGACTGTTAGGGAAAAAATCTAAATGTGAACGTAAGAAATTAATTTTGAGCACATGTTACACCCAAGTTCTTTGTAGTTTGGAAGGAGTTCACTCACAAGTTCTCTGTAATTATTTGCCCTATTGGCAGTTGTTTACCACATTTTATTATGATTTCCATCGCAGCAACCTCCAAGTCAATCAAACATTCTTCAAATGCCGAATCATCAATAGTTTTCTTATTTTTGGTACAACAAATATACCTTCCTTTATTATAACATCGCTTATATTAAGGAATGTTTTTTTTTTTTTAACTAAAACCCTGCACCATTACGATCCATTGCTGTAATAAAATTTTTGAATAAATCCAGCTTAATGTGTAGTGGCGCAAGATAAACTTTTTCGGGTTTTACTTATGCTAGACCAACAACATCTTCTCTCCTACAGTCAGTACCTCTCTCTTTGGCCACTGTTCTTTTATGTACTGGTATTTTCTATCCCTGCTGTCCCAATCGCACAAAAAGCAACAGAACTTAGCGTATCCAAGTATCAGTCCAAGTAAAAGCACTATTACTTTCAGATCCCCACACATGTTCCATAAATATTTCTCATACTGAATCCTGCTCAATACAAGTTTCATGTTTTCATAAGACTCCTTCATTTGAATAGCGAATGTTAACGGCATTGATGGGTATTTATTTCCATTGTGAAGTAGAACAGCTTTCAAACTAAGCTTTGACGAGTCAATAAAAACTTGCATTCGTCAGGATGGTGCCTATGTTCCAAAGCTTCCAGTAAAAAACCCACACCATTACAATATACTAAGTTTTCTTATCGATAGAGAAAATTTTCAAATTCTGACTTCGTCACGGAAAGCACGTATTTTAGTGTTTGGTTGTGAAAGATGCATCCTTTCAGTCTTAATGCTAGTATTTCTGCTTGATTCTTCAAGATATCACGAGCCAGATCATTTAATTCTGAGCGATTAATTAAATCGGGTTAAGTATATTTATTTTCTAAAAAGTCTGGATATCTTTCTTTATAGCCTGATAATCATTTGTCAGCACACGATTCGACATTTTCATCTTCATCTAAGTTCCATGTTTCTGGTGGTACTGGAACTGGAAGCTCTTGGCTATGTGGCACTGCTGGCCGCATGGCAGAGGGAATAGCAAGGTTAATTAACAGTACGTCTAGTTTTAGCTGTTATCCCAGATATCTTTATTACACAAAAATAGCAGTCTGTGGTGTGATCCTTCGGTTCTCTCCAAACTATTGGAATTGCAAATGGCATGTGACGAGATCCATTTAGCCAACCGTCCAAAAATGTTACTCAAGAAGCACAGCAAATATGAGGAGCCCAAGATTTTTCTCGAATACCTAATTTACATCCAAGATACTGTTCATAGGACTTTTTTATGAGTGAAGTTATATTTCTTTTCTGAGACTTCAACGTTACCTCACCACAGATGAAACAGAAATTGTTTGGATTATTAATTCAACTGCGAGACATTGTTAATACATCACAATAAATAATATATTTAAAAAAAAAAATACTTTATAACCACACTAATTTAATAAACATACACTCACTTTACTGAACAACATATATCCGCAAATACAAAAACCAGCTACAAAACTGAATGTTACACACACGAGAACTCGCACTTGAATAAGCATTAAAAATATTTCTCCAGTCTGCATGACAGTAAATAGGTAATATAACAACGACAGAAATAACTACTTAGTGGATGATATGTTTAAAGTAGATGAAAACAGGAAGAATGAATCATATTCTTTTTAATTTTAAATGGTGTGTGTAAATGATAAACATGATGATTAATGTCTAACAAATTAGTGTGACAACAATTAAGGAACTGTAATAAATAAAGAAAAGTGATTTAGTTGATAAATAATATAATAAAATACATTCACAAAATACTATACTTATAGAGTTCATGCATGATACTACCTGAAAATAAGTATGGTAGTTACAAAAAAAACTAAGCCTGATAGAAGAACTCTGATTTCAAATTTGAAATCAGCATGAAAAATACTATAAGAATCGTTTATTCAGACTCATTTAACAAAATTATTTTAATCTGTGTAATTATTTAGCGTTATGCACCCTAACGTAAAAAAATTTAATAAAGTTAGATTGCTCAAATTATACTCTCCTTCCTTTTTTTATCGATGAATTGTGCATTCTTCATTAGAATATATATTTTATAAAAATTTACGACACTGTAAATAAACAGATTATCAATTTAAAACGTGGAAAGAGAATACATATGTTCTCTCTAATAAGTACACATTATTTTTTGCTTACCTAATTTAAGATTAACTTTAATTACGAATTTTTTCTTGTTCTACTTTTTTTTACTTTAAACGGTTTTTTCTTAAAAAAGTGAATTGTTATTGACTTTCCATACATTATTAAAATAGATCAATAGAAAATAAAAATAATAATTCACTGTATAAGATATGAATTCATTCAATAATAATATATATATATATATATATATATATATATATATATATATATATATAATCATACACACAATTTTCATATTATGCATTATTTCCTTTGAATAGCTATTATTACATAATAATACTACGAATAAATAAAAAAAAATACAGCATCACATTAGTTTTCTAGGCAAATGCATAATCGATATTCAATTTCCACTTTAAAGGGTGAAACCTAACCTCTTCTATTACTCTGTTATCGACTTTAGAACTACTTTTTAACTGACTCATATCGTGAATACTTAATAAATTTACCTTCCTTTTTGAAAATAGTTCATAAAAAGTTACTCAAAATATTTATAGGTATTGGATTTTGAATTTATATAGTAAAGAGAATTGAATTTTTTTCTGCTATCAGTTGTTTATTGTAACCCTTATCTGCATATACGCGCGTATATATATATATATATATATATTTCAAAAGTTTCCGTTTCCCTAATCATCCTATATTTTCAATAGACTTACGAAAAATGTATAAGTTACTCAATCTGATATTATGAATTTTTTTACTAGTTTAAAGATTTAATAAACGAAAAGATATTATAGTGTTTTAATGGACGATTTGAAAATATTTTTAATTATTTTGGCATAAATATTGGTTTCTTAGGGATTTTTATACCGTAATAATTTATTGTTTCACCCGATTCTGACATTATTGCATATTGTAAAAAGCTGGGAAACTTTCGGTAAAAAAAAAAAGATTCCCACTATCCAGAGAACCTTCTTGGTAACTGCCACTTAACAATGTTTCTATTAATTTTTTTTCTTATATTTATCAAGAACCAAATTTTTCGCTTTGGGTCTCTTATTAGCGGTTTTATTGCAAACAAGGAAATCCTCTTTTAGACCTATGTTTTAAATCATAATGAAACTAATAATTTTACAATAAAAAAAATTGTAAAAATTGACTTAAAAAGCTTCAAAACAGTACAAAATATTCTAGTTCAAATTAGCTATTAAAACGCTAGGGAATGGTATTTGATACTGGTGGTAGGGAAATACAACGGCAGCCCTGCTCATGAGAGTGCGGTTCGCTGAGGTGGGCCGCTCTCGATGATTGAGCGGGGACCCCTTGATTTCGGGGAAAATTGAAAAGACCGGAAACCCGGCTAGATCCCCTCCTTGGAGGAGAACTGGTTTGAGGCATGACACAAAGAAAAGTCCCGGCCTACTGGGTGAGCGACCCCCGCAGGGCACGGCATCGCCGGATCCTGGGGGTCCCGGGAGGTTACAGGCCAGGCAAACACTGAGGATGCGCAATGCGTAACTGCTGGATCCTAGGTGGTCTTGGGGAAAAAAAAGTCCTGCCTCCGTGGCGCGAGTAGTAGCGTCTCGGCCTTTAATCCGGAGGTCCCGGGTTCGAATCCCGGTGAGATATGGCATTTTCACACGATAAAAAATTCATTCATCTCATCCTCTGAAGCAATAATAATACCTAACGGTGGTCCCGGAGATTAAAAAAGGAAGGAATTTAAAGAAGAATTAGAAGAAAATGTTATTTTTGTTTTATTGTATTTTACTTTTATAGTATTTTTTTTTATTTGATAAGAAATAATATTTTTTTATCTTTTTGCAAATAAGCAGGAAAACATTTAACGCGTTTGAATTGGATTTTTAAATCGTTTACTAATCGGGAAATGACTAAAGAGTAATGATCAATTACAGAATTGAGATTTTTAATAAGTTTTATTTCATAAATACTAAAATGTTGTATAACATAATTATACCCATGAACTTTTATTTATATACGCAACTGCAACCTCTCATTTAAAATAGTGCAATTATTTTATCATGCAAATCATGATACCATACACTACAATTCCATTATGGACTATAATATAGAGATGCATTTGATTTGATTCATACGTAGAATGTAATTATGCACAATCGGTAATATGTTACAGCAAGTGTTGGAAACGTCCACCATTTTCCTGAAAGCAGGTCCGAACACTTCGCACCACATTTTTTGAGATGAATTCCATTAGCCCTGATGTCCTATAAAGGGTGCCAAAAAAATTGGTGCGAAGGGTTCGGACCTGCCTTTAGAAAAATAGTGGACATTTCCATCACCTGCTGTAAGACATTACCAGTTGTATACGTAACTACATTCCATGAATCAAATCAAAAGTGGAATTATAGGGTACAGTATCACGATGTACACGACAAAATAATCTCACTGTATATCAATATATTTTAATTAATAAGTTCATTCATACAATCAACCAAAAAAAAAAATATGTCAGGATCAATATTACTCCTTTAGTAAGAAAAAAAATTGATTAATCATTGGTGAAATACGAACTAGTGCTAGGTATAAAAAAAATAGACATTTAAAGCATTAAGTGTAAAAAAAATACTGATCGCTTTATTAATTGATCTCACAATTTATTTATTTTTTTTTTTAACAAAATAATTTTACTGTTTCACAATCAACATTTTAATTATTTATATATAATTGATATCCGACTTATCCACTTAATATCACGGTTCAATAGTTAAACAGATTCACCTGAAGATTTTTTATACAAAGTTAAAATCGGAGGAAAAAATACTAATAAATACCTAATAATTTAAAAAATTATTAAATATACCTTTTCTTCCTCCATTCGTCATATAATCTCTGAATTTGATGAATGATTTTTCCTACAATATCCTGTTAATTTATATACAATAAATTGTTGAACGAGATTTTAATGGGAGGAATATGGTTCAAAATCAGAAGAGCGGCTGTTGAAGGACATAAGCTCAAACCCTTATAATCTACTAACAACCTACAGGTAAATGCCTTCATTAAACCGTTTCAGGAACATTTTAGAATCGTTTAAAGGTTCCAACCTATTTCTGTATTTAAATTTATTTATTAAAAGTAATTATTTTGCAGCCAACTCAAAGTTAATAGTTATATTTAATCGTTGGGTAACTCTCGTTTAAAAACCGACAATAAATAGAGATTAAGACATGTTGAAAGTATTAAATATATATAAAAGAATAGAACACGTTCAATAAATATTACTTCACCTACGTTAAATAAATACCATGAAAGTTATTTAATTTTTATTCAGTTACATTTGTACTAGACTTTTTTCCCTTTTTTTAGCCTCCGGGACCACCGTTAGATATTGCTTTAGAGGATGAGATACGAAATGGCAATTTTTTAGCGGGTGAAAATGTCATGCCTGATCGGGATTCGAACCCGGGACCTCCGGATGAAAGGCCGAGACGCTATCACTAGAGAATCATTGGTAAAATACGACTAGTGAAATAATTATTCAAGTTATCTTTATTTTTCGTTGGTGAACAGATGAGAGTAAAAACAGCTGGCAAAGTATCGCATGACTTCCTCCGTTACGTCGGGCAAGTCTTATTATCTTGCATAGCCTTTTCATTGCAAATCCTTTCGTTACTAAAATTTTTCATTTCAACCATTAAGTTTTATATTTATTTTTATAATAAACTTCAAATATAAGTAACAAAAAAATGTTGAAATACTGGGCAAAATGTCCAAAACACCGACCAGGATATCCGAAATTAAACAAGATATGCAAGAAGTAGAAATCACAATAGAAGATTTACGAAACAAAACTGACAATATAAAAATAGTAAAAGAAGCAAACTCCAGATTTAAAATTAAAGAAAAGGAAACAACAACGAATGTTTGTTCAGAACTCTAAAAAGCAAGATCAGAGAGAATGAAGAAGTATTGGGAAGCAATAAAGAAGAAAAATAAAAAGAAAAGTGGAACCAGAGTTGACTAACTTGGTCCACTGTGACCTCAAAATCACAAAAAAAAAAAAAAATACGAGCCAAAACTACTTAAATTTTAAGTCCCTTAAACTGACAAAGAAGATAAAAAAATCTTTTTTAATAATAAAAATTAAGAGTTAGAACGAAGAAACAAAAAAATTGAATATTATATTTTGTAGAGATGAGAAATAATTTTTTTCCATTGTTCAATAATATTCATATATAGAGGTAAAGCTTAACAAATTTGCTTAAGTTTTTTCAAATTGTTGCACCCCTTCCTATAAAAACAAGAAAGAAACAAATTTTCAAAAACCTTTACATATTAAAGTCCGGGTTTTATAATTTTTGGAAATTTCTTGATAGCCCTATATGTTATGTACAAAATACGAAAAAGAATTTTTAATATTAAAACCGAGAAGCGAAAACAAAAAACATCTATTTCAATTTTAAGGGGTATGGGTTGTTGATTTCTTGAAAAAAAATTTCAAATTGTTTATATAAGTAATATAGGTAATAAATTTCCCAAAGTTTTTTCTACAGTGCCTTTGAAGAAAATCGAAATAGGTTTTACGCCACATCCCCCACACCTTGGCCGAATTTTGAAAAAAAATATTAATATGTTCAATGTCTCGTATAAAGAAATATTTGAAGCAAATTTGAAGAAAATCGGTTCGGCCAATCCCGAAATAAAAGCAAAAGCAGTGCGACACACACAGGTGCTCCACGTACGCATATACATACTTTTTTTTGGTCTAGATGAACTAGATGGACCCTAAAACGTAAAAATTTGCAAAAAAAAAACCGACACTCCAATTTTGAGATGATCACTATACTTTCTCCTTTAATGTAAATATTTAACTATATTCGCCAGGAAAGTAAAATAATTTCTGTAACATTTTTTTTTAATTTAGCCAATTCAGATATCCAGCATTATTTAATGTGAGGATAAATAATTTTTGAATCGTTTGCAAACAAGGATTTTTTTAGAATGGACAAGGTTCTACGAGTCACAGATTGCATTAATTTGATGCACATAATTTGTATGAAATTATGTTGTAGGGACCCAAACTACGAATTATGTATCAGTTACGAGTATTCAGGACTGTCTGTTTGAACTGTGTTGATAATTACAAGAATCACTATGTAGCATTAGAAGTAAATATACTTTGTTAATTGAATAGTAATTACTTTAAAATTTAAATAAGATCAATTTAAATATAAAAATCTGGTGTGGGCACCAGATGATTTCCTTGTATTAAATTACATATACACATTTCTTTAAAAATAAAATTTTATTTCATTAATAACTTCTGATATGTTTTATTATTATTGAATGATTATTTATCGTAAAACATTTTTTGCAATCAAAGGTTAATAATTAATTATTAAAAATCAATATATATTTAACTTAAAAAAAAGGAGATGAAGTCTGTCGGACATTACTTCATTCTTCTGAATTTTATCCGTATTAAAGATTTATTTAACTTAATAAATAAATTTTTTTGTTACGTTTTAAATATTTTGTGTGAGGCGTCTTGATGAAGGGATCTCATTGCGGTTTCTTCTAATATCTTTTCTGTACAGTGTAATGTTTTCTCGTAATTTTGAATGTGTAATTTTGAAGTGGAATAGATCCATAGTTTGGTGTTTCCTTTTAAATAAATCAACATCGCGTAGTGAATGAGTACATGGCAAGAAATTTATTGCTTTGTTTTTTTTTCTTTATACTTTGAAAGATAACTGAATTATAAATGAACCATAGCTACTTTGTTATTGTTTGAAAGAGTTTGGATTGGAAACCGTTATAAAATGTTATATTTAAAAAAAATTGGTGATCGTTCCCCACAATTGAATTTTACAGGCCCTAACAGCTTTCGATGTTTTACCTAAAATTCAATAAAGTTATACAAACTTCATAATGTAATTGCCTCCGTTTTTCCCTCCGCCGAATACGAGGTTTTTAAGTTAGTCGTCCATCTCTCAAAATAAGAGTTAATTCATTTAGTTACTATTGTAGACTCGCTTCGAATTACGTATTTTTATGACAAGCATGAGAAATACATTTTTTTTTTAAATAAGGCGTAATTTTTTTATAGATAAATCTTATCTCACAAAAGATAAAGCCATTATTAATCTGTAAACAATCAAAAAAATACTCTTGCCCCTGAACAAAAATATTTAGGGAGAAGATAGTTTAATATTGTTCTGATTGAAAACTTTTACAAAAGGATTTTAAAAAGATTTTAAAATGTAGAAGGTTATTTGATTGATACTCCTCCCATCTTTATTCAGGTAAAAGGTTTCTACATAATTGTGTCTTTTTTCGAGATTACTTCGAATTTTATTTATAAAAATGTTGTACAAGAAATACAAATAAATTTCTTTGGTTTATCTCTCAGTGAAATGAAGTTAAAATAATACTACATATTAGGATCAAATAAGCTATTAAAATGTTAATGAATCTTTTAAAAAGGTACTAAAAATCTGTTTTAATCTTTCATTTAAATAATAATAAACTTATCTGAAGATTATATAAAGGTATCGTTAAAATTTATTAAACACCTGTTGCTTTAAAACTGAAACACTGTAAGCCTACTCAGCATCAATCATCTTATACAAAAAATGGGACTCAATGTCTTTTTACTACTTGACCATGAAAATATCTACCCAAATTACGCGAAAATGAAACGAAAATCCCAATGTTAGCTCTTTTTCAGATAAAAGAAATATATTCTTTTATAAAGTATTATTTCTGAAAATAAATATTTTTCTTCATACAGACTGATTTGCAAAGAATGTAACAAACTCTAGGAACATATTCCACTGATGAAAATAAAGAAGAAATTTCATACAAACATACATTCGGAAACGCGTCGTTAGCGAGTGTTAGCTGGCGAAATATGTTCCCTGAATTCTGCGCCTTCAATAAAATTAAGTCAGACTGTAATTCTTGGGATCCTAATTAAGAGGTACATTTTGTGGTTTTATATGAAACCTGACCTCAAAAATTAAAAAAAAAGTCGTAGAAGTCTATTTTTAGTAGTTTTCGAGAAATTTGAAATACCTTTCTGTGTTAAAAGTCCGGTGTTTATGATTTTGGAAAATTGTAGACATTTTTTGATTCCCTCTATATATATACAAAACACGAAAAAAAAACTTTTAATATTAAAACCGAAAGCTGACAGAACAATGTACAAAAACATATATTTCAGTTTTAAGAGGCGATTAAAGAGTATATTTAGTGATTTTATATGAAAACTGACCTCAAAAATTGAAGAAAAAAAATAGCTTCTAAAAGTGTATTTTAAGTAGTTTTTGAGAAATTTGAGTTAAAAGATACAAAGATTGGGATCAAAAAACACCCTATTTTATTTTGGGCATAAACTAAACTTTATTAAATGAGTAATAAATACATAAAAGTTTAAAACAGAACCTTTAGAGAATTTAATTTTGAGTAAAATGGCATGAATAGAGTCTACAGAAACTAAATACAAACGTAAGAATTTCGAAGTTTACTTTTTTAAATTAATTTATTTCATAAGTTGGCAATATTGACACCTGATTCCAACAATTAGTTTATGTATTGCATTTGAACAGCAATAAATATTTAAATAAATGTATGGAGCAGTGAGAATAGAAGCCACATTTACTTAAGTGGAAATGTTTAAATAAAAAAATAGTTACATATGGAATCACGAAAATCCACACAGAAAAAAATTAATCAAATAGAATAGCTGGAAGCAAGATAGTAATCTTAATTCTACACTTTATCACATTCAAGAATAAGCTTAAATACCTCATTTATGGGTCTAACCCAATTCGGTTTAACCAAATAAATAATAAAATGTCAATATAGATAATATTTTTTTATTATTATTAGATAATAACTTAATAAAATGTCCGCTTAAAAACATTATAGTCCAATCGTGCTTAATTTAAATTTCTATGTACACAGAAACACATATATAATTTTTTTTTTTTTTTGTCTTCAGTCATTTGACTGGTTTGATGCAGCTCTCCAAGATTCCCTATCTAGTGCTAGTCGTTTCATTTCAGTATACCCTCTACATCCTACATCCCCAACAATTTGTTTTACATACTCCAAACGTGGCCTGCCTACACAATTTTTCCCTTCTACCTGTCCTTCCAATATTAAAGCGACTATTCCAGGATGCCTTAGTATGTGGCCTATAAGTCTGTCTCTTCTTTTAGCTATATTTTTCCAAATGCTACTTTCTTCACCTATTTGCCGCAATACCTCTTCATTTGTCACTTTATCCACCCATCTGATTTTTAACATTCTCCTATAGCACCACATTTCAAAAGCTTCTAATCTTTTTTTCTCAGATACTCCGATTGTCCAAGTTTCACTTCCATATAAAGCGACACTCCAAACATACACTTTCAAAAATCTTTTCCTGACATTTAAATTCATTTTTGATGTAAACAAATTATATTTCTTACTGAAGGCTCGTTTAGCTTGTGCTATTCGGCATTTTATATCGCTCCTGCTTCGTCCATCTTTAGTAATTTTACTTCCCAAATAACAAAATTCTTCTACCTCCATAAATTAGTTTTTTAATATATAATTAGTTTTTACTAATTACCTTCTCTTTCGCCCTTCCAGCATGTTTTCGGACAGATTTGGCAATCAAAGGCCCCAGCTTTCCGCCATTTTCTGATCACTACTGAAAAAACAACTAAAACGCTTTCATATTCCTTCCACCGACTAAACTAGAAAAGGTAACGAACAAGGAACGTTCCATACTCACGCAGAGTAAAAAAAAACTACCTTCCACCAGCACGCCGGCGTCGGCACTGCGGAAGCGACAATTCTCTTTCTCCCTTGCAGCCTCGCGTGCAGCTTCCTATGTAAGCATGCGCACAACAGCTAAAAACCACGTCGCTGGAACTGCGAAGCGTACAGTTCCATACAGAGATTTCTGTTATCTTTTTCATAAACTGAGGGATGGCTAATTACATAACGCTTAAGGATTATATATTGTAAAAGTATAAAGAAATTAAAAAAAAATAAGAACTCGTTATATTAAATGTTATCGATAATATCAAGTGGAAGTACGGGGTACTGAAATTCCACAGTGCCTATAGGTGAGCCGCCACTGATTTTCAATGAGAATGTTTTGGGCCTTCATACTTAAAGCTTTTGCAAAATAATTTGCCAGATCTATTGGAAGATGTTCGTCTGATTACAAAAGGCAGATGATTTTCCAGCACGATGGAGCAACTCTACGCTTTTCTCTAGCAGTTAAACACTTAATTACAACTTTTTAAAAATGGGGATCACACGTGGTGGATCTAACAACTGGCCTAAGGTTTCCTGACTTAATATCTTTGGACTGCTACCAACGGAGCCACTTGAAATCATTAATATATGAACAAAACTGCAATACAAGGGAAGAGTTAGTTTTTAGAATTATCAATGCGGCACAATTAATACAATACACCCCTGTTGAAATTCGGAAAGCCACCATAAACAGCAGTTTGTTTAATTACTTGTAAGTCAGTTTTTAGCGTTTGTGTTTTTATTTGTTATTTTCAAACATATTTATTTTTTTTTTTGTTTTCTAGTATTGAAAATTTTGTTTAATAACCGGCTAAAAATCTGCCACATTTTTTGTTTTTAAATAACTTCGAAATTTTTACCTTTGTCTTTAGTTCCTTTGGACTATATTCATACCATGTTATTCAAAATTAAATTCTTTACAATTTTTATTTTAAAATTTTACATGTTTATTACCCGCTTAATAAAGTTATTTTACGCAAACATAAAACAGCGTGTTTTTCGACCAGAGTATTTGTGTCTTTTAACCCAAATTTCTCGAAAACCACTAAAAATACATTTCTAGGTTCTACTTTTTTTTTCAATTTTTGAGGTCAGATTTCATATAAAACCACTAAACGTACCCCTTAATTAGAGTTCCAAGAATTACAGCCTGACTTAATTTTACTGAAGACGAAGAAATCAGGCGAAATATTTCGCCAGTCAACACTCGCTAACGAAGCGTTTCTCAACCTATGTTTACAAGAGCACCTTTTTTAATTTTCATCAGTAGAATATATCCTGAAAGTTGTTTCATTCTTCGTGAATGATTCTGTACTATAAATTATTTTATAATATTACTAGCAGACCCGGTAACGCTTCGCTATTGCTAGATTTGAGTATTTAAATTGATTAAATGAACACAATTGAAAGTCTGATAATACATTAAAAAAAGAATATTACGGAACTTCATAAAATTTAACTTTTCCCCTTTTTCCTTTTCCATTTTTCCCTTTATCCTTCTTCCCTTTTTATCTTTTCCCCTATTTCCCTTTTTTATTTTTCCCTATTTCCCATTTTCCGATTTTTTCCTTTCTCCCTTTTTCCCGCGCGTAAATCGGTGCAGTAGGTTTTTAGTCCATAGCGAACATACATACGAACATTGCCTTTTATATATATATAAACAGAAGAAGAAAGTCTGTTTGTATATTTGTTTGTTTCGTAAATATCTCGACACCGGCGCCACCTAGCGGGTCCCAAACTAATTCAGAGACCTTTGCGGGTGTGCGCACAAAAATTTACCAAAGTTTCATCGCAGTCGAATGAAAGATATAGAAACGCATACGGAACAAACAAATATTCATTTTTGTATATATATTAGATTAGATTATGGATATGCCTCCAAATATAAAAATGATATTTTAGACGGATCAAATTTTTTAGGCAGAAAAAAATCACCCTTTATTGTAAATTACTTCCGTTAATAATATACTAGAAAATACAAAGTAGGGCCGTTGTGGCTTACGCTGACTACGTTGTGCAAAATTAAACAAAAATAAGTGTGATCAAAAAGATTGTTTTACTATGTAAATAACTTATAAACCTTTCGGTGAAACCTGTTAAAACCGATCTCATTTAAATTTTCAAGTTTCATAAATAATTTTTTTACTATGCTCAAAACGTTTTTTTAAATTTGAAAATCTCATAAAGATTAGTGAGCTGAAGTCATAACAGAAAGCTGTTGGTTTTTGAAAATCCTAACCCGTTACTAGAAAATCCCATCTTCATAAATCAAATAATGCTTTCTACTTTGACTTTGTAATAAATATTTTACTTACTGTACTGATAGATGTTTGATGTAATTAAAATCCCATACATTGTAAACCTGTCTGTACCCTCAGGCGTAAGCAGATGCCTGTAATGAAAAAAAATTGTCAATTCATAAAGAAATAATTAAAACAAAACGTGTTTTATTTAAATTTGAAATTGCATGCAATTTCATAATTTATTTTTATTAGAATATAATTTAAGCAATAAATTCATATAAAAAAAATTCTGACTACTGAAGGCTTAGATCCTGGCATATTTTCTAAATTTAATCCAGTGACACGACCATATAACCTATTAATTTTATTAAAAACTGATAAGACACTCTAAAGCAATGCGGAAAAAAACAAGAAAAAAGGAAGACAGATTTTTATTTGTATACATCCATCTTAACAGTGTCCTGAAGTACGAGAGAAACTTTGGTATTGAAATCTGACTAAAAAATCAAATACGATTAATTTCTATTTTATGTTTGAAAAATCTTAGTTTTCCATATGTCTACATTTTCATGTTATTTCTGTAAACATTAACATCTGAAAGATTGAGTGACTTTATTAAATTCGGAATACATCATTTTAAATTCGGTGACATTTTCTACGAAAAAATCTGATTTGGACACTACATGACTTCCTTCTACGCTTATTAAATTACATATACGCATTTTTTGAAATGAAAATACATAAAATTTTATTTCATTAATAACTTCTCGTATTTTTTCTATTTTTTTGTTTTTTTTTTTTTTGTTATTGAATTAATTTTTATCGTAATATTTTTTACAATCTGAGGTAAATAATTATTAATAAATCAATATATTTAAACAAAAAAAAAGGAGGCGAAGTCGGATTCGAACCGATGTGCCTTCCCCTTATTAAGATCCAAATATTTCATTAATTAAAATTTTATTTGGCTAAACTCTGGAACCAATGAAAGTACTCGTTGAAAAACTCTCAGTGAGGGCTTATTACTGCAGTTACGAAAAAGTCCAAAATCAAAAAAACTTGGATTTTGGGCTTTTTTTGGACACTTTTGGTCCAGTCAATTGCAATCAAAAGGGGAGGTGCACAACTAAATGTTACAACAGTCCTAAATCCAAAATTTCAACATCCTACGGCTAATCGTTTTTGAGTTATGCGAGGTACATACGTATAGACGTCACGCCTGAACTAGTCAAAATGGATAATGGTCAAATTGGATAATTCCGTTGAAATCTGAAAACCGAATTTTTCGTGATCACAATACTTCCTTTACTTCGTACAAGGAAGTAAAAATTAATTTCTAAATTCAATCTACAGTTAAAAAATTTTAACTAAATGGGAGAAATATTAATACAGTTTTGGGCTAATTAGATTACTAATTACAATAAATTTAACAATTTCTAATCCTACTAGGGGCTTTTGCGCAAATAATCCGTCGAAGCAGTAAATTTGAAAATAGAAGTTATAAAAAATAATCTTTGTTATTAACAGCGTTATAACCAGCTATAGTTTTTACTTTAATTTACGTATATTATTGTAGTGTCAAGCAAGGGTAAATTTTTCTCTGTTGTTAAAAACTGTCATCTCGATCCCCCCCCCCCCACCAGGGGAGAAGAACCCACCTCGTAGCGTGTCCGGTCGCTACACCACCCCCTCCGTTCCTAGCCAGCAGTGGCTTTAACGGAGGACTTCTTCTCGCCCTCAAACTGATGCACACCACAGCTTACAGTTTAGGCCCCGCAGAGATGCCACCGATGCAGATGCCCCAAGGGACATCTACATCGGTAAAGTTCACCCCGAGATAGATTTACAAGTCTATGCCTTCAGAATGAAGACAAAGGACACCTGCAGCTACCACGTCGCCCTCAAGAACTAAGCTAGAAACCTAACCGCGGAAAGAAGACCCCGCGCCTAGATCCTGCTATAATGAGCCACTTCCTGAATGTCTCAGATCGCACTAACAGCCTCAACAATAAACTTCCCACTAAAGTTTAACATCGAAATTTTGACCTAGTTCCCTTAAGAACCCCGCTTAATACTCTAATGAGTTTCTATCTGACTCCGTTCCGGTCTGCCCGGGAGAGGAGAATAAACGCCTACTCCCGTACAGCGCCATCGCGGAGTCCCGCGTGACATTCACCATCTTTCGCAATTGCCGCCGAGACTCCCCTACGTACCACCTGAGCAGCACCCAGAGAAGCCCCGCCGACAGTGATTTAGCTCAAAATGCCCTCGTCGGAGCGCAACCGCACCCGCCGGGCATGAATAGTCCGGCCCACCGACAACGGCCGCAACTCCGCCGACAGCCTGATTCAATACATACCACAAATACATCTAACCGAGGCACGCTGCCTAAGCGCCTACCTTCGGCCAGTCAACTGCCCAGGCGGTCCCTAGCCACCCAGGTTCCTAACACCTACTAAATTCCTTCGGCGGTCCTGCTCAGGGCGAGGAAGCGAAGGAAGCCAGCAACTATTTTCCACTCACTACGAGTCCTCCAGTTGACTCGTAGATCCAAAACAGAGTTTACTCTCTCGAGTTCCCTACTAACTCTGGTACGTTCAGCTTCGTACCGGGGACATATGTAGAGGACATGGTCCACAGTTTCATCGACCCTACAGTCCGGACAGAAGCCGGAATCAACCAACCTAAACTTAGCCAATTTGTCCCTAAATGCACCATGTCCTGAAAGGAACTGAGTGGTATGCCGATTGGGGGATACCCAGCTAATCGCTCGCAACTCTCTAACATCGGGGAATATACCATGCGTATAACGACCTGTTAAAGAAGTGTTCCACCTATCTTGCCAAGAGTCAAAACCTTGGTCTTCGATCTCACGCATACGCCCAGTAGTAAAAAGGCCAGCCTTCTTAGCAACATACCGCTGGCTACGTTCCGTAGCCGAAATATCCGCAGGTTTGATGCCTGCAATCACAGTTACTGCCTCTCGCGAGACAGTCCTGTAACCACCGACAACCGCTAACAAAAGAAGACGCTGGGCTCGTAATGTTAAAAACTGTCAGTATAATTTCTTACAAATTTAGTAATAAAATTTGCTTAAATAATATCCCACCGAACTGGTCTAGTGCTTAACACATCGTCTCAAGCCAGTTGTTTAACAGCTGATTTTTGAAGATGAAAGTTCTGAGGTTCAAATCCTAGTAAACGTTAGTTGCTTTTATACAGATTTAAATACTAGAGAATGAATACCGGTGTAACCATATGTCTCATAAATGGTCGGCCTGAGTCTACACAACACAAAACCTCATTTACACGTCATATATATCATCCTCACTTACTGGGCCGTGGGAGGTTGCTTATTGTTCACTAGTTAACAGATTGCAACGTACCTCGTTTTCCTTGTTTTATTAAAGTTATAGTTTATCGCTAGTGAATACAAAGAAAATAATTTCAAAAAATTCCGGTTAATTTTTGCTAGAACTCTTTAAAATAACAACAATTTATAATATCTAAATAGATATTACTCATGATCATTACCTCATGAGAGGGTTTAAAACTCCTTTATTGTTAATAGTTTTTCTATTAGTTTCATTAGTTTTCCCTAGAACAGCACCCCTAACCCAAAAAGTAGAATGTTACGAATATATATATTTTTTTTTTCTATAAATTCTTGTCATCTGAAACCTTTTTTAAGTCACTAATAAGAACTTATCCAAACATAACCGGTTTTGAAACACACATGTCAATATAAAACTGTAGTATATTCTCAGATTATTGGATCTACGCATTTTTGGAACGATTTTGAATCTAATCAGAAAGTTTTTAACGTAAGAGTGAATGTTCTAAACGTTACGAGGTCCAACAAACGAATGCAACTTATTTTAGATATAACAGATACCTATAAATTAAAATATTGAATATGTAAATGTTTATATATATATATATATATATATTTGCATAAGCGCGAGCGCAGATACACACACATACAATTAATTCTTTCATTCGATTAAATTGGGTATATAAAGTAGTTTCTGATGCCCAATCACGTATAATAAACCAAAGTGAACATTTAATTTTCTTGATATTTTTAATAAAACCGACCAGGTTAGTCTAGTGGTGAACGCGTCTTCCTAAATCAGTTTATTTGGAAGTAGAGGGTTCCAGCGTTCAAGTCCTAGTAAAGGCAGTTATTTTTATACGTACTTGAATACTAGATCGTGGATACCGGTGGTTGGGTTTCAATTATCCACACATCTCAAAAATGGTCGACCTGACACTGTACAAGACTACACTTCACTTATACTCATATCATTCTCATGTAATACCTGATGGTAATTCCCGGTGGCTAAACAGGAAAAAGGAACTATGATATTCTTAATAAAGAAAAATAGTTAAACAAGGCGAATATTCATGTTCAAAACTATATTCGTGGAGAACAGCAGTACTGTTTTTTTTTTCTATAGAAAGAAATGAAGCTATGTCACAACGGTACAGTCTGGGCTTGGTCCTATTGAACAGAGCGACATGCTTGTCAATCCGTTCTAAACAAGAAATGTTGTCCGTTTAAAATAGGTTACTGTATTTTTTGGAACTTGTAATTCCTTTCTGATTACGGTAATAACACAATTAAACGTATTAATTTACATTACAATATTCATAGGTGAAATAAATTGAACGTGCAATTAATTACAATAATTTAATTAAATAAACGTTTTCACTGAAACTGTATCATAGTTCACAGCATTATATTCAAAACTGATAGTAAAATTTGGACATATAGGCCTGAGGAATCGCAACAACGAAGAGGTTTTCCGCCTTCACTTGACGTCTTAACCCGATTACATTTAAGTAACAAGTGCTGCAATTTCCAATGCAAAGAACTAAGAATACTTGTTTTTATTAGTAATAACAAATTACGTAATGCTTATACACGATTTTATATTTTAAACTTTTAACTCATAATTCTATATCACTCACGCGTCTCTGTTCGTCATAATATCATTACCAAAATAATTGAAGGAAGAAATTTATTCTTTATTTACTTGTATATACAGTTTTCAGTACGATATATTTTCATCATGCTTTATTAAAGTACACTAACTAAGAAAACAATTGCTTATTACAAAATAACAGGGAAAAGATAAAATTCATTGTTATACCAAAAAGCCGTAATTAAGCAGAATAAAACTGACGTTTTATTCTTAAGCATTGAAATTAAAGTGACATCAATTAAATCATTAATATAAGATGCAATGGAGAGTGCAGTGTGACAAGGTGCATTGTCAGCATCGGTGCGATGCAGCATCGAGTTGCCTTTGATGGCTGGTCTCACGCGGGTAACTCTTTTCCGCAATTTTTCAAGAATTTTTCAGTAAACAAACTGAATTACAATCTGTCTTGTACGCAAAAACTCCGTATGGATAATGCCATTAAGACACCATTCTGGAACAGTAAAAAACATTATAAAAATTTAACCGACCATCTGAAGGATATTCAGGTTTTTAAGTTCCAACACTGCTATGAAGATTGGGAAAACCGTTTGAAACGTTACATGGCTTCCCAAGGGAAGTACATCGAAGGTGATGTACAAGTACAAATGGATTGTAAATAAAAGGTTTTTCTGAACCAGTCTCATTACTTTATTTACAGACCTCGTGTACATGAGTATAGTATGTGAAAAATACAAAAGTCGATTCTGAAATTAAAATTAAATCACCCAGCTGATAATCAGAGTATTTATTGATTCCTATATTTCCGATGTCTCCCGATTCTTGCTTTTTTAGCTTTTTTGTGTATAGGTGGTTATTCGTTTTAATTGTTTTATTTATTTTTGTAATACTTAATTTGTAATAGTTTTTCTACTGTATTTTTTCTACTTTTTATATTTTTTCTACTGTTAACAAGGAATACAGGCGCTCTTTGTTTATGTATTGAATAAATTAGTACTTTTATGCAGTGATTTTTTAGTCCTGTTACCAAATTGTTAATGTCTGGTAATTTTTTTCTAAGAAAGGGAAATTTTGTTTTGTGACACGAAGTTGGTAGCGCTACTCAATCGGTATAGATACGGCAGTGTGAATTGATTCTTATTGAGCTGTGTAAACTTTTGTGCCGTTTCCGGTCGTGTTACGAACAGAATGTCTTTTACCACAGAACGAGTTTTCATTCTTGAACAATATTTTGCTAGGAAATCGTACGCGAGTGTAAAAGAATCATTTCAAATTAAATTTGTTGGTGTTCCTCCGCCAGAAAAAATGTCAATTTCTAGGCAAGCAAACCGATTTCGAGAGACGGGTAGTGTTTGCGATAGAAAACGTAGCGGTCGACCAACTCGCTTGACAGATGGCATTTTAGAGAATGTGAAAACAAGATTGCTCAATTCTCCACGGAAAAGTTTACGAAAACGTTCCAAGCAAGTCGGTTTGTCATATTCGAGTGTTCAAAAAGCTACTAAAAAATTGAAATTGTATCCGTATCTCGTACGATTAGTCCAAGAGCTTCAGCCTCCAGATTTGAACAAGCGATTGCATTATCGTAGATTTAGGTCTCTCGTAAATGATAACGGAATCGAATTTTTAAACACAGAGTTCGTTAGCGATGAAGCTTGGATCCATCTTGACGGTTATGTGAACAGTCAAAACTGTCGAATTTGGGCGGTTGAAAATCCTAACGCTTTACAAGACAAATCTTTCCATCCTGAAAAAATTGGTATGTGGTGTGCGATATCTCGTCATCGTATAGCCGGACCCATATTCTTCGAACAGACAGTAACTGGTGAAATAAACAGAATGTTGTACGCCAATTTGTGTCCCTCCTGGAATTTCAAGAACCGGTATTGCTGGTTTCAGCAAGACGGCGCTACATGCCACATGTCTCGAGAAACCATGAATTTTCTACAAGAGTTCTTTGATGATCGAATAATAAGCAAGGGGTTATGGCCTCCAAGGTACCCAGACCTCACATCTCCTGACTACTTTTTGTGGGGCTGTATTAAGTCCGAGGCCTTCAAAAACAATCCTCACACTATTGATGAACTTAAAGTCAATATTACAAACTTAATCACGAATATTTCCAATGCGACTCTTAAAAATGTTTCTGCTAATATGCTGAATAGAGTCCGTGCGTGTATAACCGCAAGGGGTGGGCATTTTAAGCATATTCTTTAACAATTATGTACGTAATAGCTTTTTATTAAATCTCTTTTGTAAGTAACAAATACATTTTTTATTCCACCTAAATTTCCCTTTCTTAAATTACATTTAAAATTGGGTAACAGGACTAAAACATCACTCTGTACAACTCTACACCGTTATACCAGGATCTGTTGTCAATTAGTTCTCAAAAAGTGAACGTTGTAGCCAACAGGCAGTACTGAGGACTAGATAGCGTTAATTTATAATAATTCGGCCAGGTTTCGAAGTGTCAAAGACAACATAGTCACGGTAAGGATAACCTAACTAACTTTCGCACAACCAACTTATTCATGATAAAAGTTATCAATAATAATAATAATTACTATACAATTATTCCCTAATACAATATTGAATCCAAAATGCGGCCTGATAAATGAAAATAATAATTGTTTACTTTAATGAATAATGAATTACATAAGTAGTTTTCTATTTCTTTGTTGTAAATCTGAAGTAAGGATAACGAGTAATAAATATATTAAAATTCTATCAAAGTTTGTATACCAACGTTTGATGAACAGTACACCGAATTATAAAAAGTACAGAAATTAATATAATAATTATTATAAATACAAATAAATCTGCTTTTAAATCAATAAAACAAAATAGAATTTCAATTTGCTACCTATTTACAGTATAATCTTGCTATTAAAACATGATTATGATATTCTTTAAATAGTGACTGAACTCTGCAACATTGAACATGAAAAACGTTTCAATCTGATCAGGATGAAAAAAGTCATGAAGTTTTGATTTATTAAATGGAGGGGGGTATTTCTAGGTTATAAAAGCAATATGATTTTAATTTATAATTAAATAATAAGAAGAATAAAATAATACAAACATCGATAAATAAAATTAAATGAAATATAAAGGTAGCTAAAGATATTTGATGTACAGGTATATAAATATGGAAAGGTATTAACCCTACATTTGAATTTGACATCGGAAAGTTGGTTACCAGTATTCAAAGGATTATTTTGGAGATGAAAATATGCTGAATAAAATAAGGAAAGCTTATTGAACGGTAAGAAGAATCTACCGTGATGTATAAATTAATTAATGGAAAAATTAAATGACAGAACCAGAGATTTATATAATTTACGTTGAAATAAAACTGATTAAATTTAAATAAGTTACGATAAAATACATGTAAATAAATGTATACATGAGAAAATAATCGAGAGAAAAGCTAATACAGTTGTAGGACTTTTATACAGTTGTAGGGAAAGTCCTACAACTGTGGGTTGTTTCTGATTCACGGCTTACATACACGTACACGTACACGCACAACTTAATTTACAATATTTATCATTTTATTAAAATATAATATTTTTTTCGTTTATTTAATTCAAGATTCAAACATAAGCGCACGCGCGCGTGCATACCGTATTTAATTTAAGCCGGTGTGGAAGTACTAGCGGCGACGGTCGACACTAATTAAACTAATGTAATTTCACCAGTCACATGGAACAAATTTCGCTTGTACGATGGGCTGGCTGGAGTAACCGCGAGGCGTAACGTACCAGGTACCGAGTCAACCGAGCGATCAAGTTCAGCCAGACAGATTTACTTTGTACCCTTTAAGTATTATTAATTTATTTTATTCTACCGCTCAACTGTGACGTCACAACGTAGCAGTAATTTAAAGCATTTTTTTTGGGTGGAGGTGCAATTTTGCAAAAAAATCTTTTTTGCAAATATTGCTAATTTTTTATCGTTAACAAATATTCCTAAGAAAAATATGACCATAATTAGGCGAAATCTCAAGATACTGAAGGTGACCTTGCTATACAGCTTCATCCCATTGATCTATTAAGTTGGAAATTTAATTGCATCAATGCCTCATATATAAAAATAACCTGACGAAGTTTGGTCAAAATCGGTTCGATAGTTCTGGAGATATAAAACGATTTAGAGGCTAACACCGAACACTCACACACGTACATACGAATATTAACATCCGGAAAATTTCCATCCGGTTTTGTGGGTTCTTTAGGTGTCAAAACGTAAAGATCCGGTGAAAATCGCATATGGGCAAATTGGACCGATTACAATACTTTCCCTTCTACAACTATACCTCTGCTATAGCGCAGAGGAAAAGTAATATATTTTGTTATATCACGATATTGGGAGAATATTTTTTTAAGGTAAATTGTGTTTTTCTTCTGTTCGATGTAGGTTTCCGTGGAAAAGTTGCTTTAGGAATGAAATGAGCAGTTAGAACGTTTATAAACACACAGAAAATTTGGAATGAATATAAATTTTAATATAGATAGAAATTCTTAAAATAAATATGTAATGTAGGAAAAAAAACTTAAAATCATGTCCTTGATATCTCTAAGTAATTAGATATATATATATTAATTAATCCTAATAAAATGTTTTTTATATTACTATCATGGTTATCATTTACGTTTTCAATATATATATATATATATACCTATATATGAACTCGTTTTACCTTTTTTTTTTGTTGGGAATAAAAAAAAAGGTACATTCTATTCTATTTTGAACTAAAGCAGTAGCAGTAAATAGATTCCATCAGACGACGCGTTATTTCGTATACAGCCTATACAATGTGTAAGGTAACAGCAATTCCACAGCACATAGAAAAGGTGTAATAAACCGTGAACTAAGATGAGGGGGATTGGATCCTCCAGAAAGCTACCTACCCACTGAGACTAACCTTTTGCCTATGTTCACAATGAGCTCTTATTCGCACATAAAAATTGAAAATAAATAAATAAAATAATCAAGCATTAAATTTAAACGTTTATCATAATGTACACCACATATTTTACCTCTCCAATATTTTTATATGCACACGCACATACATGAAAGCATGAAAGTCAGTTAATGGAATTTGAATAAAATATGACAAGTATTTTCTCTCGAATGTAATTGAAATATTGGTTAAATATTTTATTGTTCTTTTTAAAAATAGAAAGTGAAATAGATTATATTTCATAATTTTCTAGGAAATTAGCGACCACCATGCTAATCGATCTAAGGAATGGCCATCTACTGCTCCGCTAGCCGTCAGAGCAAATCGCCTTTTCTTATCTCTAAATATACATAGGTTGGATATGAATGCATAAGTTGAATATGAATAGAGCACTTCTTCACAATTTAACGAGTGCCCAGCGCAGAGTCTTAATTGTATGCACTGTTGTTTTTAAGCCGGAGGTAACTGGAGGTTACCACCGTATAGGGCAAGTTCTCCCAATCGTTTTAGAGGTGAAAGTCGGGTAAACATGTGCAGATTGCGAAGAGGCCGGGAGGCCGAGGTATTTTGGATGCAGTTTCAAGCCGCGCCTGTACCGAAGCGGAACGCAATGCACCGGATATAAATTTCGTTCAGTTGCTCATCTCCCGCCTGCGGAAGAGGCTGCAGTGCCTCGCGATGGAACCATACCAGCTGGAATAGGACATCACGACTAAGGGAAGATCCTTGTATAAGCTTATACAGGATCTCAAGGGGATGGTATGCCCAAGCTCGATTTTAAGGGCTAACCACGCTAACTTGAACCAACATCTGTTTCGGTTCCGACTGGCAGCTGATGAGCTGTGCGTCTGCCGGGAGGTCCAGTCAAATGAACACCAGATGTTTGACTGCCCTGCTCTTTTGGTGGCCAGAGAACCCCGGCCACCTTGGAACTTAGAGGACAAGGAGAAAATTGACCACTTACAAGCGGCGAGTCAATGTGGCGAGAGCCGCACTGTCGGACCGTGTGGGAGTTCCTAGATGCGGTTGCTTTGTTCAACCGGCATCCGTAGTTTACGTAAGGGAAAGACTCTTACCGAATTGCCGTGGGAAGCTAACCCTGAGTATTGCTGACCACCAGCCAATTATTATGGCTCCAAGCGCTATAAAATGGTGGACAGGTACTTGCTGGCATTCAGCGACCTAGGCGTGGCAGCGAATTGCTGCCTAGATATATATTTTTTGAAGCTGACGGGGTGCGCTTACCCAGTTTAGCAAATATATGACAAGTGAGCGGTTGGAACACGTAAACCGCGCTGTTAGGTAAGCTCTAGGAACTATTTAGAACACTGGTCTCTAAACTGTTTCGAGGCTCAGTAGCCGTTTGTGGCACAGACATTCGGTCTTATGCTTTAGGGCGACCGAATGGGGTAGTGGCGGGAGAAATGCCAAGCAAACCAATCTCTAAATATACGATTACCTTCAGTTCTTACGATTTCTTAACGTTATTAGTCCCCTTGCCGGCCTTCGCTCATGAATTATTGCTTTAGTAGTTGGGGTTCAATTAACCACACGTCTCAGGAATCGTCGGCCTGGGTCTGTACAAGATTACACCTCATTTACACGTCATAAATCATCCTCATCTCATTGGGCCATGGAAGGGCTGCTTATTTTCTCTAATTTAACACATAGTTACGTACATATTAGTAAAGAAAAAAAATCATCATTTTGCTGGTTTAAGTTTCTTTAGATGTAAAAGGATGTAATGCGGATTTATACAACGGATCTGTTCGGCAGACAAGAATCATTCGTGATCCGCACTCATAAAAATGAGAAACGCGAACATTCTGATCACTAATTGATTGTGAATCACTTTGAATCAAGTCAGAAGTATTATTTAACTGCACAATCACGGATAATAAAAAAAATATTAACCACAACTTTGAAGATAGATTATTTGATAATAAAAGAAAGAAAAGCATATGGTTGAAACACTGATATTAGAACAGACGTATAAAAACAGCTTGAAATAATTTAACCGTTAAGACATATACAATTATTTACTCATGAATAAAGAATTATTTTTTTTTTTTTTTTTATAGACAATGTTTACTCCTTACTTAACTGAATGCAACAACACTTCAATGTCAAATTGTTATCGTGTTTGGTAGATAAATGTGAGATTTAATCACTCACGCCCAGATCCCTCCTTACACGTTGGTCTTCGTGATAGACAGCGAACCGGACAAATACGGCGATTACATTGACATATACATGAGGATTTGTACGATAAGTACATCTGGCAATCCACGTATTAATCCAGCATATGAATGGAACCCTTAACAAGACAAGTTGTATTCAACCGGTGTATAATATTTTTTAATAAGTTTAAACTGTATCAAATTCTGTTAAACTTAATTTTTATATTATTACCAGAATATACAATTTTTATATTATTACCACAATATACAGCTACCTCTTTTTTAGCTTTTATTATAAAAGAATATAAATACCAAAATTTAAATAATTAAAATACATCTTTTACCATTGCTCGTTATACCTTATGCTATTACAAATGCTGTTGTAGAAAGGTATCAAAATTCAAGTAAACAGAAAAAGAAGATAATTATTTCAAAGTATAATACTTCGAAAAATAAAGAACAATTACAATAAGAGCAACTTGACAAGAAGGTATTAAAAAAAGACTGTGTTACGAAAGCAAATTTGAGATCGTAATGAAAAAAAGAACATGAAAGAAATAAAAGTACTAAGTATGAAAGGGTAGAAATTTAAATTATAGCTACCATTTTATAAAGAAAATAAGCAACAAAAGAAATATCTTTCGTAAAGAATTTCATTTGAATCTGACTTGTCTTAAAAATAAAATAAATATAATAAACTAACTAATAGAAAAAATTATTATTCAAGAACTTTTTAAATTGATTTCATTTCAATCTGTCCATTTCTTCACGAAAAAATTAACGAAATTAGTTGTCAAAGTATTTTAAAATTAAACATTATGAAATATCATAAACTTTCTTATTTCTTATAAAAGATTATTTTTTAGGTTTTTAAAAACGGGTTTATTAATTTTAAATAAGTTTGAATTTTTAAATCTTCATTCAGAAATGTAGCTCGATGAGATATCAAAATGCACCCTTATCATAGTTAAATTAAAGGATACATAAACGTTCTTAATGAAATATGAATTTTCAGGTGACGAGAGAACAAAGTTTTATAGATTAGATCAGTAATGAACTCACATATTCATTGGAAACAAACAAATTTATAATCAAAGATTATGCTAAAACGTACAAAAGCACGTGGAAATTCCTTTTTGAGCACATGAATAAATAAATAATTAATTTAGTATTTATAAAAGTATAATATGTTTACTTTTATGTAAAATGCTTACTGCGCGTTCTTTTAGCGTTGACTTGAATTTTTATAAAATTATTTTCTTAAATCTTATTTTTTAAAGCACTTCATAAGTCGGAAACCGTTTTAAAAATATTGGTCTAACGGACATCATAATGATTCATTATCTACTTTTTTAAGCGGATTTACAAAGAATCTGGGAATCGCTACTGGGCTCTGTCATGTTTATATACATATGTATGTGGATAAAATGTTTTTGTCCACTTTACCGGACGCTAATCTTAAGCGATTTTGATGAAACTTATCAGGTATAAACCTTATAAATTTTTAAGCGAATAGGTTCACAGGAACCAGAATTAAGAGCCAAAAAAGGGGGATTTTGGTGGTCATTTTCAGTTTTTTTTTCATTTTATTGGGTTCAATTATTTTTTACTTTTATTTTATTTTCTTAAGGATAAATTATTAAAGAGAAAAGATAGGTTTGATACTTATCAACTGTTTTATGCAAAGCCTACATAACGATGGTGAAGCATACAAAATACTTTTATTTATAATACCATAGAGAACATTTAAATAAATAATACAAACTAAATTAAGTGTTTAATTATGTAACAGGAAATATTTTTCCGAATAAGTTTTTATGTCCTAGTCGAAAAACGTAAAAACAACAATACAATAAATACTACTAAGCAGAGAAACAGCAAGAAGGGCAGCCATAAAAGAAGATCTAAAATCCCTTCTTACCCATCACCCACCATCCTCAAAACTTACAATTTAATTCAGTCAGCAAATGCAACTTCCTCTGGAGAAGAGGGCGCATTGCTCCCTCCAAATAACTAGGGCCCCGGTAGGCCTATTCCTGCTGGCCCATAAGGCGCTAGAACCGAAAGGACCTTAGCGGACGGACTGAAGGGGAATAACGCCAGGAGCAGGAGGCTCAAAAGCTTAGTCTCCTACGGTCAGTCCCAGTAAATAGTTTTCACGCTGGCCCATACAGACAGGAACGCAAATCACCAAATCCGTCCACAAATAAAACTTAAAAATTATAACCGCCACTAAACAACCCATGAAACACGCCCGATAATAGAATGATACAGCAGCAAGGGACATTGTCCAGGATCTGCGATCTGTAGGGAGAAATATTGAAACTCCCGCCATTCTTGCGTTCCCGTTCCCTATTTTTTTAGCGAATTTCTAAAGAATTTGTAGAAATTGTGACTGCTCCAGATCATATTTTTTAAGGGAGTGTCAAGAGGAGGGGAAAGCAATGTTTCTTACGTTTTGGAATCTCCTGAACACGACTCTGCAATTTTTGTTTGCATACATAAGATTTTCGTTCGTTCTACCGGACGAAAATCTTAAGCGATTTTGACGAAACTTGTGTTAGTGATTAAAACCTATTGACAATAAAACCCTATTAATTTTCAAGCGCATCGGTTCACAGGAACCGGAATCAGAGGCAAAAAACCCCATTTTTTGTGCGTTTTCAATTTGAATACAGTCGGAAATCCACCCCTCTGACGCACTTATATTTTTTGTGGTTTTTTTTTATTGTTTCAAAGCTTATTTACAATCTGTTACATTTACATAAAAATAAACCTTTAGTAAATTGGATCATACCCAAATCACATGATAAAGAGCAATCATCGAAACTCCTCAAAAATTACGCACGAATATAACAAAACCTTTTATGCCAAGTAAATACAATTAGCAATTATGAATGACATTTAATATCAACATAACAACAGAAAGCAAAATAAGATATAAGAAGAAGACTATTTTTTTCTAATTTCACAATAACAAATGAAGATATCAACCTGATTTTTTTTCTGTGTAAATTCTCAACAGTGTCATATGATTTCATTCTTCATTAGTTTACTCTAAGACTTTCAAATCGCTGGAAAGAGGAGAATTAGGGCACTTTTTAAAAAATAGAAAAAACTAGTTTATAGATTTTACGAAAGTCGACCTTGAAAGAGGTGAAGAAAGGTAAAAAAAAAATCTGAGCAATGATTGCAAATTTTCCCTATTTCCGACTACGATAAACGACTTCACTAGATTTTGGCTTGCAGATACTCTTCAGATAAATACCTAAAAACAATTTTCGAGTTTCTTTTATTTCGATCTTTTAAGGGATGCGATAGTGTACGGCGCAGCGGCTCAAACAACACAGCAACTGTTACTGTATGTGTGATGCGATTGATTGCACCTGCTCCGGTTACTTGACTAAAAAATATAAAATAAAAGTAATTAAATTTTTTTTTAGAACTGCGAAACGAGGTAGGGTCGCCTTCTAGTGATGCTCGTCGGGTAACGCTAACAACCAGACAAAATGCATTTCTACCCGTACGTAGTGCCGGTAACCAGTTACAACAAATGTTTTTAAGTTGAAGTCCGACCGTTCTGAAACCCACACTCTTAAATCACTCAACGTTTCGGGTCCTGTAGTGACCAAAGTGATGCTCTGAAGAAATTACAATACACTGATATTTTTTATAAACTGAACCGGTTTTAATTTTTATTTATCATTATTATTCTCACAAAGATGAATTTAATAAACACAGCGAGAGGAACTCTGCCTAGACTAAGCAAAGAGCAATGATTGGCTAAATATTCTCTGACCGTGACGGGAAACGCGTGTAATCGTATAGCGCAGGCGAAACCGTGACGCGGGGTTGGTAGTTGTTTTATAAAAATTTGGAATTATTTATTATAAAAAAAAGTCAGACTCTTAATGTTTGAATTGCAAAAAGCTGTCCAATATATGATTTGACCGGCATAAGAGGGAAGATCATCCAATGCTTTGCCAATTTTTTTTATGAGTTATGATTATTTTTAACTGGATTGGTAATTGTTTTTTCTGTTTAATTTTGTGTATACTTTTCTGTATATCCGGTTAGATATTGGTAATCTTGAAACGTAATGATCCAATTAACCGATCCCCCAAATTATTCGACAATATAATATATAGAGAACTGGTTTTAAAAAGGCTGATTTTTATTATTTCATTTAGATTTTCAGCAGACACATCATGACTATTCCTTAGATAATTTATATAATTTCTAGTAAAAAGAAATGTCAGTGAATAGAATTGTGAAATTACAATATTACAGTTTTCTTTGACCTAAATGCAAAAATTCAGTCTTATATGAGTCTTCTATTTGCATGTGTTGAACGATTTTCAAATAAAAAGATAAAAATCATTCTTTATTTACCGTTCTCTATATTTATACATGCTGGAAGTGAAGTTTTCCCAATGATGAGTATTGGAGTATATTATTACAAGTTTCTCAGCAATATATTGTTACATATAGAATTCAATACAAAAAGCAACCGTTGTTAATGTTTTTTTTTAGACAGTAAATAATGATACGTGGTGAAAAACGTTTAGTAATAAGGAACTCTTCTGTTTGGGAAACTTTGTTCATATTCATATGTTGCAATCTGGAAATTTCCATTACAAAAACTGTAAATGAAAACAATATCCGCATTTCTTTTATTTAAAAATAAAAATTGCTTCCTAAAATTACGTAATATAAAAGATAAAAGACTGTGTTCAATTGATAGTTATTAAAATTAATATTTTATTTTTTTGTATTACGAATGAAATTAAATACTGTATAGTTGTTGCACGATTAAAATTAATTTTTATACTAAAAATATTACCAATTGTAAATTATACTTAATTATCGTGAAATGTAAATTAAATTATTACTTTTAGATATAAAAGGTAAATAAAATACGCATAAATAATCTATATTACTTTTAGCGTTATTCTATTGATTTATTTTAATCGACTAAATAAAAGAAAAAAAATAATGAAATTGTTAGCAATAGCTACTAAAGTTTCTTTTTCTTACAATAAAAATTGATTTTTAAGACTTTGTTTTTTATTTACTAGATTTACATCAATGAATTCAAAATTAAATTCTGTACTGTTTTATTTATCAATTGCTAATATTTGTTAGTTTTTTTTAAATTTACTATTTAAATAATTTATTTTTTCTAAATATTAAACAAATTTGGAAATTTATTTAACAAAAAAAATCCAGGTAAAAATAGAGATACAACTATTGTAACGAAATATAATTTATTAAATTTATATATAGACTAGAAATTTGTAAAAAAAAAAATAGTTCGCAAGCTGTAACTTGAAGAAAACATTTGATGTGGACACCATATGACTTCCTTGTACGCCTTTTAAATTACATATACACATTTTTAAAAGTACATAAAATGTTATTTCATTAATAACTTCAGATGGTTTTTTTTTTTAATTATTGAATTATTATTCATCGTAAACATTTTTTTTTACAATCAGATGTTAATAATTATTAATAAATCAATATATTTAAATAAAAAAAAGTAAAGTTAAAAAAAAGGAGATGAAGTCTGATTCGAACAAACGTGTTTCTCATTCTAAGACCAAATATTTCATTAATTAAAATTTCATTTGACCATAACTCTGGAACCAATGAAAATAACTACCACTTATGATAAATCGTTGAAACGCTCTCAATGAGGGCATGTTTACTGCAGTTAAGAAAAAGTTCAAAATCCATATTTTTTTTTTGATTTTGGGCTTTTTTGGACACTTTTGGTTCAGTCGATTGCAATCAAAAAGGGAGGTGCACAACTAGATGTTACAACAGTTCTAAATCCAAAATTTCAACATCCTACTACTAATCTTTTTGAGTTATGCGAGATATACATACATACATACGTACGTACGTACAGACGTCACGCCGAAACTTGTCAAAATGAATTTCCGATGGTCAAAATGGATATTTCCGTTGAAATTTTGGATTTAGGACTGTTGTAACATCTAGTTGTGCACCTCCCCTTTTGATTGCAATCGAATGGATCAACCGTGTCCAAAAAAAAAGCCCAAAATCAAAAAAAATTTGGATTTTGGACTTTTTCTTAACTGCGGTAATCAGCCCTTGTTTTAAAATAAGTAACTGGCTCTTATTTTCATTGATTCCAAGGTTATAGCCAAATAAAAATTTGCTTAATGAAATATTTGGATTGTACAAGGGGAAGGCACATCGGTTCGCATCCGACTTCATTTTCTTTTTTTTATTTAATTATTATGATTTATTAATAATTAATTATTAACCTCTTATTGTAAACAAATTTTTTTAACTTTTTTCTAATTTTTTTTTAGCTTTTCTTTTTTATTTTAAATATATTCATTTATTAAGAATTATTAACCTCCGATTGTAAAAAAATGTGTACGTGTAATTTAATAGGCGTACAAGAAAGTCATGTGGTGTCCAATCAGATTCTTTTAATTTGGCAGATTTTTATAAAATTATTGAATTTTTAAATTATTATTTATCTTCAGCTGATCACTGATTAGACGTAGCTTCACATGGAAACAAATCTCAAATGTCTGAATCAGCCGGCCTCCGTGGCAAGAGTGGTAGCGTCTCGGCCTTTCATCCGGAGGTCCCGGGTTTGTATCCCGGGGTCAGGCATGGCATTTGTACACACAACAAAATTGCCATTTCATTTCATCCTCTGAAACAATAACTACAGGTAGTTCCGGAGGCATAAAAAAAAAATAGTCTGACACCACTAGCCCACGGGGCTGATCTAGTGGTTAACTCGTCGTCTCAAATCATAGAAAAGTTAGTTGCTTTTATAAGGATTTGAACAATACTTAGTGGATACTGGTGTACTTTCGCGTTGGGGTTCAATTAATGACACGTCTCAGGAATGGTCGGCATGAGTCTGTTCAAGACTACACTTCTTTATATCTCGTATACATACATCATCCTCATCTCATTGGGCCCTGAGGGAGGGGTGGTTATTTTTCACTAGCTCAACAGATTGCACGGATTAATCGTACAGATAATTGTTGACAAGTAATCGTGCAGATTAGGAAAAAGTGTCTGAATTGACCCAGTCAGAACTTTCCGTCGTCACTATTTGGAGTAAGAGTGACACCTTTTCCCAAAATCAAAATAGTGGATGATTTTTTCAAAAAATTCTCAAAATCGGTCTATTGAACAACTAAAAGAATATTTTTCATGGTTTTACGAATTTAGAACTGCTGTAAATTGATGTTAAAATGTAAGATAGATTGAGTCGGCCTAACTAAAATATACTATTGGCAGCATGTTCATAATGATGCATGGAACATGGGCCGTGAACCGTGATTAATCTCCGAGAAAGAATTGTCACGTCTCTGTTTTTCATTTGAAAGGATCTGAGTTCGAACCCCATTCTAGCTAGGGATTTTTATATATTATAAAATTACATCATTGACGGTAACTGTTATCCGAGTTAATATATGCAGTTACTAATATAAATAAATAAATATTTTTATTATAAGTTATATTTATAAAGTATTTCAGTAACATATTATAATTTAGCATAATCTTTCAGATCACAATATTTTAATATTAGTATTATTTATATATACCGGGTATTAATAAAATACAGTTATCTTAAACAACTTTCAAGATTCAAACATAGAAAAATGAAATTTATCTTAGCTCCTACATCAAAACGAACTATTTTTCGGTAGGAAACCCCGTCCAAGCATCCAGGAAGGTTCAATCAAAAATGTTAAATGGATAGTATAGAGTTGTGATATATTACTTTAAAGGGAATGTAAACAACTTTAAGTAAAAAATATTACGCTACGATAACCTTAACCAAAAAGGCGACCATTTAATATTTTTCAGAAATAGTAAAAAACGACCTATATTACACCCCAAAAAGTGGATACATACCGAAAAATAGAACCTTTAGGGTAGACAGGTAGAAATATTAAACATAACTGTGCGCCAATTACGTTATGATGCTAGGAAGGTAAGCCAACTTACCTCTGGGCGCATAAAAGAAATAAACTGCCAAGGTTACCATTTATGATAGGTCCGGTGGACTTTATCGTCCGATGGCCGTAACACGCATGGTATTTTTTTTATATGAGAACTATGCAAGTAGTTAGTTGAATTTCCCCCATTGGGCATATTACACAGTGTCTTTCTGTACACGGTGCTTTTCGAGATAGATTGGCCGGATTTGGTTTGATTAATCCAGGCTTGTGTCTAAAGTGTAGGGCCACTGATGATGTGCCTTCGTGATATGTCTGCTCTAGGTACAAAACTGAACGTACCAAAGTAGCTAAATTATGACATCATAGTTATCTGCCCTGAAGCGGCTCCCTTGCTCAAAATCCGTCATTCTCCCTCATTTCCAATTAAAGATAATTTTTACTTTTTTCGGGTTCTCTTTTTTCTTCTACTCATCAATCAAGCATTATTTTAATCAAATTTTTCCTCTAATAATATATTCTGAGCTTTCCTATTATGCTGTTATAGATGTATAAATAAAATAGCAACCCGGATGGCTAGGAGCCCGCCTGGGTGTTTACCTCGTCAAGAAGGCGTTTTGGCATCGAGCCCCGGTTAGCTGAATTCGTTGTTAGGATGAGAATGGCTGTATGGAGAACTCTATGATGGAGCTGCGGTGTGGGAGGGTGTAGGTACTGACCTCGCTCCAGAAAGCGGACCAGACCAGAGAGAGATAGGGTACGTTTTCATTAGAGCATTATTAAACTTGTAAATCTGTTTTTGATTTTTAAGTAAATCTTAGAGTAAACTGAATTGTATGACAAAACTTTCGTTGCTGCGATCAGTGCACGTTTAGTTGGAATGAGGATAGCATTTTTTAAATTTAAAGACTCAATCAAGTAATGAAAGTAATCTGAGTGCATAGTCTAATTAAAGTTAGATAAAGAAAATTTTTGGGTGAAACCTTCGGTATTAGAGGATGGCGCGGGGATCGTGCTTCCGCGAAACTGTTAATTTGATAGTTGCGGGTTGTAAGTTGTGGTAGGTGGTCGTGGTTGGAAACGGCCATACGAAGGCGATAGCAGGTTGTGTAAATTCACTGATGGAGATGTCTGTCGAGGCATTTGCATCAGTGGCATCCTGGCAGAGGTCAAACCGATGACTGTGTTGTGTTATTACCGTAGACAGTTATCGGTTATGACAGTTGTGTTTACCGGAGGGACTAAAAGACGACTTCCGGTAAAACCCATGATGGCTAGGAACGAAGAGGATGGTGTGGCGACCGAAATCGTCACAAGCGGGTGTCTTCGCCTACGGGCATCAGGATGAGGTAGAAACATTTGCTAAACTTTTGTTCTTTTTTAGTATATCATTGCTGATCACTTATTTAAGAGTACTGTAGACCACTTTTGAAACTCCTGTAAAAAATAAAAAATGGCCGCTATTTTATTGGGTTGTCCCAATAAAAATTAAAAAAAGCCCGAAAATTACACATAAAACTGTTATTATTTCCAACGCTCTTTAAACATTTTCTGTTAAAAAGTTATTTAAGGGATTCCATACGTTGTTAACACCCTGTATTCGTTCCCTACATCAGATTTATGGTAAATATAGATTTTAGATACATACAACACATTACATATAGCATTAAAAAACATAAGAAAACCCTTCAATAAGCGTATAAATAAAAGTGTGCTTTTGGACTACGCTCAGCATACGTTCTTTGAATGTCCTAGATGGGAGGAAACCAGGGAGAGGACACACCTGAGGGACGTCACCCCTGACACAATTGCATCGTTCATGCTCCGAGACTGTGAGGAATGAAAGGCGATTGAAAAACTGGCAAGCGACAGAAACAAGACTATCGAGAGTGGGTCAGAGGACATGGTGAGTCTTGAGGAAAAAACCGAGTCCCGGTCGCTGGCCGGGAACGGCATAGTCGGGCCCGGCTCACTCTCCGCCAGCGATTTGAGACAATTAAACTGTACAAACTGAGTCCCGGTCCCTAGAGGGGGATTCAGGAACAACATAGTCGGGCCTGGCTAACCCCCCTCTGGCGATTAGAGGGAAATAAAACAAGAAGTAGAACACCCAACCGGCAAGCCGACCTGCCGTACCGGATTTTATGTCAGCGAGCGGGAAGGCTCGTTGGAATTACAAGGACACTCATCCGGGCTGAGTCATGCTTAACTAGATCCAGCCCAAGCGAGCAGGGATTAAAAAAAAACAAACATTAAATAATTAAAAAGAAATGATAAAACGAATATTTTATTGAATTAAAATGAATAATATACGTATATTAACGTTACCTTCCTTCAGTACTATAAAAAATACTGATTAGTTTTTATTACTTAAATAATAATTTAAAAAAAAAAAATAGTAATTAATTTAAAATTCGGCTTAGTACAACCAGTAATATTTAGCTTTAATGATTTGATACTGTCTTTTTTAATTTTGGTGTCTGATACTTAAATTCCTCTATAATGTTGGTTTGCTTACCAAAACGCTAAAGTAAAGAAGTATCCAAATTGTTAATTACGTAATAATATAATTTTTTTTTTTTTAAGTTTTTATTATACCAATAAATCAATACAAAATTAGCTTATTGATGATGTTAATGTTAATAATCGATACGCTGTTTAAGAAAATCAATGCTAATATTATGCTATAATTAATTGCAATACGATATATGTCCGTATCAAAGGTATATACATAGGCTAACCTGTACGCACAAACTATCAATCAGTCAATGTAGATTATACAGACCAAATATCAACCGATGGATATCCCGGTTAATTATAACATTTCGTGACTGCTGTTTCAATGAAACAATGCGTGCACCAGAACAAAATACAATATTAAACTACGCGTAAAATTAAATTACTCAAAATGACGTCATACACAAAACGCTTATTTTTAGAATTTCTGCAGGAGTAAGAAATTATATTTTCAATAAGTCAACAGTTTAGTCTGAAAAAAGTTTTCGTATAATTAACAAAACTTTTCGCTTCGACTGTACCTAGACGCCATTAAAAACTTAATTAATGAAACATAATCTTTTAACAATAAATAGGATCTTTTTCATTGACTGTAATCTTAAAACTATCTATTCAAAATGTAACCATTATTTATTTTAAATAAAACAATAAATTCTGTTAAAAAGTAAAATACTTTTAACAAAATGGATTGAAACAGTCATATGTTGTTAAAATGTTATACTTTCTAACTATCACACCACTTTTCTATTTAAAAAAAAACTTCAGTGAAAATCAGATAATTATTTTGAATATAAAAATATATACAACATGTAGGATTACACAAGAATTAAATTTCTTACAAAAAGTAGTTCTTGTAATAGATATGAGAAAAAAATCTACCTTTTTTTAATATTTAAAGTTTAAAGTAAATTATTGATTTTCACAGATTGTTTTTTTAAATAGGTAGTTGCTAAACAGGTAACAACAACAAATGAGAATTTATTATATAATTATTACAAATATTTTAGTTCTTAACTGGATTAGTAGTTTTTAGAGAATATAAACAGTGACAAGTGATTTCAAAAGCATTATATTATCACTATAACAAGCTACAATTGGTTTTTTCACTATCCCCATCAACACAAATTGTCTGAAAATTTTTGTTAATTAAATTTTAGTTAGCAGCTAGTGCAGAAAAAACAACCCTAATATAATGTTATTTAATCAAAAGAATTTTAATTAAACGAAAAATTAGTCTATTGAAACATTTTAAATGTTTAATAATTTTTTATTAATCGTGTACAATGAGAAAAATCCGTATTCGGAAAAACTGAACTAATCTACTTTAAGCAAAAGAAGCTTATCCCTATTAAATTCTTTGCATCGATAGTTGGACAAATATCGTCGATATTTCACGTAATAGAGGATTGAATTTATAAAATCTTGCTTTGCAAAATTCCCAATGTAAGATATGGGACCTAAAATAAAACAAAATTACTAATAAAATACATTATGCGATAAATGTTTAAAACAGAACCTTAACATTTACAAGTTTCTTTATGCATATTGGATCCACCAGCTTCACTCTGTTCACTAGTTTTCGAACTACGCACACAAATGACAATAAAATTTAATAATAAGATATTTTGATACCTATTTTTACAGCTATTTAAGTAAACCATAAAACCAAAAACAATAAGAATTTCTTCTTACAGAATAATTTTTAATATTTTTTATTTTCCTACGTCAGAAATGTTGAATACAAACGTAATAAAATATAAAAAAGATACATTATCCATCTTAGGATCGTTTTATAGTGACTAAAAGACCCGATTAACCAACAGCAAAAACAAATACGGAACTTACAGTCTTCAATAATAGTCAAATAAATGTTTCTTCTCTAAAAGTTATCGTTTAATTAATTTTTTTTTAATATGGGGGAGGAAATACAGAACTGGAGATATGGACGGTCTCAATGTTACACTGATTAGAATCGATAATTTCATATTCTATAGATTTTTTTTTAAGTAATTTATTTTTACAATCAGTCGCCAAAAATATTACGACCATAAGTAAACTTTTTGGCTACGCGACCGTGTCAGAAGACCATCCAAAGATAGCCCACCTCAAATATAATATTAATAATATGTATTACCTCTTATGAGACAAACGAAGCAGTAAAAAAAAAAACAAAGATAACAAATAATAAAGTCACAAAATATTAAAGTCATCCAGATTAATTCACTAATATTAAAGTCAAATAAAGGCAGAGTCAATAGATACAAAACAATAAACACCGAATTCTCAACAGAGAGTCAACCATCGACTCAGAGTTAACTACAGCTTCAACATGTATCAAATTCCGGTACAGATTTTTAAGGCTTAAGCTATCTTGGCATAAAAACCACTCTTATCATCCCACGAGTTATGCATTCCAATGACAACCCATGCTCTCAAAAGTTAGCGAGGACCAGTGGCATGAAGCCTCCTCAATTGTCTTATTTCCTCACCACTGTCAACTAGATTCAGCGTCAGATGATTCACATGCTTATATAGCTTTGTTAAGTAGTCCCTACTGGTCCTGCGTAACTCCTCACGAACATGTGGTGCCCCATAATACCCGTGAATCTCATCGTTCCTAACGAACCCTGGAACCCCTGGTACCATCCTGAGCACCTTGTTTTGAAACCGTTCGATAATTTCAGCGTTAAATAACAAGTAGTCCCCCGTACTTTTCCACCATACTTCCAAATTTTTTTCAGTAAAAACTCATACAACAACAATTTATTCTTCCAAGTTTAGCATTTATTCGTCTCCTCTTCTATCTGACGTGATCCTTCTAGGTCAATCGACGATCAAGATATAACCTTAGGTACCGTAACGTGTTCGCGATGAGAGTATTATCCAGCTGAATCGGAGGGCAATTACTCTTACTCGTGGCGATTTAGTAGGATTGATTTTCATCCTCCATCTACGCAGCTACTTGTTGATAAAGTTGAGTGGATCTTGTAGTTTGCCTCGGGCAAACTACAAGCTCCACTTATCTTGATCATCATACTGATTATCTTGATCATCATACTGATGATCAAGAATGACACGGGTTCACTATTTACCACCAAAATCGGTGTGTCATCTGCGAAGGACGCAACAGTGTCATCTGTACTGGAAAGATCTGCAATATATATCAAATTTAGAATCGGACCTATAACAGAACCCTGCGAAACTCCTGATAATTGATTATACAGACAGACAATTCCTGGTAATATTTGACTTGAGGAGACTGCCCATTTAGGTAACATGTATTACAAGATAGACCGATTGAGGTAGACTTCACTTCAGTTTGAAACGGAGAACGGGAAACCAAACATTGTCGAATGGTTTTTGAACGTTCAGGAAGACTGCCAAACAGTATTATTGCTTTCTTTTTAGGCACAATAACAATTCTATAAGCCTGCTTGATGGACGAATGACCGCCTCTGAAGCCAGACTGGTGATTAGGGATAATGTTACCCTTCTCTAACGACTGGCTGTAATCTTTGAAGGAAGAGCCTTTCAAAGACCTTTGAAAGGATAGGAAGCAAGCTTACAGGACTGTATGAAAACAAGTCATTTGAGGATTTATTCGGTTTCAAAACCATAGTAACCTGCGATATCTTCCATTCTAAGTGCAACCATGTGATCCAAAGTATCGCATTGAACAAATGGTTTATACATCGAAGATATATGTATCATCTTCTCTCTCTCTCTATATATATATATAAATATATATATATATATATATATATTCACCTTTTTTATATATCGAAGATGCACAACATCTTACCATTCACCAAATTAAATACTTGGGCCTTCCTTAAACACGCAATCTACCAATCTCTCGCGATACTTCCGTAACCTAACTGGAAGCATAGAGGAAACGGATTATCCAGGAACTCAAAGATCTCTTCATCAACATCTTCTGAACCGTGTGGCTTGAACAACTAGCGTGGTTGTGCAGCAAATAATTCCGCCTTTTCGCTGTCGCTGCAAGCCCATACATTAGGTGACCATACAGGTGCGGACGGAACTGGCGCCTTTTGAAACTTCTCGTAGCCCTCCACAACGACTGTTCTCCACTCCAACCAGGGAGGATAACCCTTCGACATAGTCTCTAAATGTTTGGTTTCAGACTGACCTCAACAACCTCTTAAGTTTTTGGGCAGTCCTGTTAAGCTCATTTGCCATTCTGTAGAATGTCAAATGAAAATTTCTTAAAATCTAACTAGTTGACTGTATTTTATGTCTGTCGTTAATTTTTCAACAGATTTTAATATAAATTAATAAAACTTTTAGCTAAAAATGATTAACTGAAGAAATTTTAGGTTGCCGGCGAATTCCTACATTAAAAGAATATTTATTTCATTTTATTATTAAATGATATATTTTTAAGTTGTAATGTATGTTAAAGGTATGATATGTTTTATATTTATTGTTCACTCCATAAAATATTTTACACAAAAATATTCATTAATATTCCACAATAAAGAATAATAAAAGGAGACCATACATAACTAGAAATAGCTGGTTGATTTCGTTTATCGTTTAATTTAGGTAGTATGACAACAAACATATTACGAATATGTACGTTCTTTTATTATTATTTAATATGGAATAAAAATAAAATTAAATAAATAGTTTTGTTTAAAATATTTCATGCAATGAAAAATAGACATAAAATATATCATACCTTAAACATATATTACAACTAAAACATATATAGTTTTTCCAATGAATTTCGTCTCCCAGTTCACAGTAATTTATCACACATCACAGTACAGAGTGTTTGATCTAAATTTTAAAGCTATAAACTGGGTTAAAAAAAAATTCTTGCGCAGAACTGCGCAACAAGACCGATTTTTCGTTTTAGACGCCCTCACTGTTTCGCAATCAAGAAGCGCACTGACTTTCAGAGTACAACGTTCGCACTACATACGTTCGATTAACAAGTAGACCCTACACACAATTCCAACTCATTCACCCTGTCTCGCTGGATAAGCGCGTATGAAAAATATTCCATTACACAGCCAACATAACCTCAAATTGAGGTTATGTTGTTTGCTGTCGACCTTAAATTGAACAAAACTGAAGAATGACTCAACCAATCTACATCAATTTTCACTAACTTTAAACATTTTTGCATAACTTTATACAGACTACACAACATATCTACTTTAATGAAATGATCACGTAGTTTTGGAGATTATCAAGCCAAAACATATATACATGAAGATTTTCAAGCCACAAAATTTATATATCACAAAATGTAACGAAAATTTATTTTCACCCCTAATCCCAATGGCATACTTTTCTCAGAAAGTCAGCAAAAAATACTGCTTCAAAATAAAGTTACCGTAATTCTAACAGCTCATCTGTATCAGTCGTGTTACATCTTTCCGATGAGTTCAATAGTTAATAACTTGATTCAAATCGACGGGAATCTTTTTATTATTCTACTTAATGATATAACCTTTAATGTATTTCATTAACTTACTGGTATTTTTCTAAAGATAAAAGAAAAATGCAGTTGTATGATTTTTTTTAATCTAACTTTAATCTAACCATTTTGAAACACGCCAAAAAATCTAAAATAAGTGTCTGAAAATCAGTCTTAGATAATTTTCCTCGCCCAGTTTGAAAATTTTTATAGATAGTTTTTAGGTTTTAGGCAACTTTCACTTAACCAAAATTTTTATTTTGGTCTACTATTCATAAGGCCAGCTATATGCGAATAATTTGTTAACACTTATTACTGTACAATAGATTTGTTTTAAATTGCTCTTAGTACTGACCCAAAATGTCTGATCACATTTTTATTTAAAATCATAATTTCATCCACACAAAATATCTATTTTGTTTTACGATTTAATTTTCTTACTCAGTTAATTAAAGCAAAACCAGTTTTCTTTAATCTTTAAAATTAATATTATTCCTGACTGAAATGCTTATTACTTAACAAGAGATATGTAGTAAAAATCTAAAAACACGACAAGGTAAGGAAGTAAAGAACTAAACATCGTTATGCAGTATTTAATTAAATAGAATAACGGGTGACCAATCAATCACCTTTCAGTCAGTTTTAATTCGTTTAAATATATTTTTCATGTTGTAGAAATAGCAATTATTTAAGGCTGTTTAATGATAAAGTTCTCACCAGGTCTTACATCGATAAGAAAATTTTGTCCTTAAACGAAAATGCATTTGTCATGTTTTTAAGTAATAATCACGGAGAAAAATTCACGATACGAAAACTTATGGATATAACGTATTTAACGTACTAAAGAAAACCAAATTTAAACTTACAGTGGTTAAACTCTCCAATTGTCTCACGCTACTCAGTGTTATGAAGGCTTGGCCCTTGGCAAAGATGTGAGTGATCAATCTACGACAGCTACATCTAGCGTAGTCTATTGTAGTTTATGCATCGTCACAGCCCAGCACAATATTAGCGGCAGCATACGCCGTTTTCCTTTGCCCTGTCCCCCCTAAAGCATCAAATTCGACAACAGTGGGCTCGATCCTCAATCCGATGCCGACAGTATTACTTCTAATCGTACAGTCATCAAACTCTACAAAGACAAGGCATAACGCAACAAGTCTGGCATAATCATTTTTTTTTTTTTTCTTTTTTTTTAATGAAATGATCTTTTAGTAAGCAATTACCTCATTTTTCATTTTACAATATAATTAAATTGCTCTAGTTTAATAAATTGGCCTTAATCAAAGAACTTTAAAATAAATTTTTAAATTTTTAAAATTATGCCGAGTGGTATAAGAAATAAACGTAAATCGATACACTAGTCTTTAATTTCTCATAGGATAAATTTTTTTTTAAATGCTAACTTTATTACACATGTATTATTTTTCAGACAAAAATAATCATTTAATTTCATTCTTGTAGCTTTCTAAATATTAGAAGCTAATATGTACAACGTTACTTCAGTTGTTGAGCGAGTAGTAGCGGTGTAGAAACAAAAATTTCTTAATACCTCACTCGTTAACTACATATTTTCATATTAAGACTTTCTCTCCTGAGTTCTTTACGGTTAGTATGCAGGCATTATTAGGACACTCAACTTAAAAATTAAAATAACTTGTTTACCATCCCGACAAAATTATTCGAAGTACGATCCCACTGTAACTCATCATCCCTTTGAGACTCCGACTCCAAATTTTAAAAGCATCACCCAAAAATAGAAGTTAACATGCCAAATTTTATGATTTTTACTCTACCCAATTCCGAGTTATTAACCAAAGTAGTCAAGAAAACACACACACATACACACCCCACATTATTTTTTCATATCTCATCGTTTCGTGTTCCCTGAATCCTGAAAACTAAAAGTGGAAACTAGAGATTTTAGTCAGAACTACGCTTCCCCATTGTTAATAGTACAATTTAATGTACCATAATTACTGGGAAAGTAAAACGTTTATATACAGATCTTAACCCAAGTGTCAACTGAATTCCAATTTATATGAAGAAAAAAGTTGAGATATGTTATACGACCATCACTTCTGCCGTTATTGAAGTTAACACAAGATACGTATTTTTAAAAATTAAATAAAAATTTATTACTTAAAAAAGTTTTAGAAAATATTAATACATTAAATATTTTAAATTAAATGTTTTATTTTTATTTAAAGAATATAATATATGAATTTTAAGATAAACTGAACAAAAAAAAAAATTATTACTTATAAGAAACAAATTTCCTAGTTAGATGTAGTAATTTTTTAAAAACCAACAATATCAAATAAAGTGAAGTAGGTCGGTCGAAAAAAAAGCACAAACTAAAAGTGTGGTTGTTTAACCAGGAAGTCTCTTTTTTAACACTAATCTATGTCAAAAAAAAATAATTAGTCGTTTCTAAGGTACTGATAAAAGAAATATCATCAGATACAAATTTGAAAGACGATGTTACAAGTTTTTGCAACTCCTATTCAGCTAATCAACAGTAATATTTTTTTTTTTTTTTTTAATGGAACCGACATCTAAATTTTTGGCGACAGCGCTAAAAAGTAAGAAATAATTATGTCCATATATTAAATTTATTCCTTAGACACTATTTTGAATCGGCGACTGCTTCTAAAAAATTAATTTCTAGATATAATATAAATTTGTTCAGTAGTATTGTATACGTATACTTCATAAATACCAATATCGATATTACATTAATTGAATTCATATTTATGTGCTTCGATTGCTTTTCAATTTGCGATTATTACGTCTTTTTATATAGGCCATCTATAGGTCCATTCAAGTACCACAAAAACTATCTAAGGAATTAAGTATTTCGACGAAATTATCTCATATTTTAGCGCATTTTGATGTCCGTAAAGTAATTATTTCATAAATTTCTGTGTCTGATTAATAACGACGATATTTTTTGACAAATATATTTTTTGTCAATTTAGTATGATTTTTTTTTTATTTAGTATAAAATTTTATTTAATTAACCTATATATTTTATTACATAAACTTCTAATATTACTAAAAGTTTAAAAAACCAAAAACAGTTTTAAAAAATTGAAAATTCGATATTTTAAAATTTTAATCGGCTCTCCAACCTCCAATACTGCTCCCAAATAATTTTTTTGAGGTCACATATACTACTACTCTACCTAGAAAGATATAAAAAGAAAATGATTAATAACGATGTAATAAATAAAAAGATACGGTTTTTCGATTTTGGAGAAAGGGATGAAACTTTCGGGTAAATCTTTTTAGAAAATTGTAAGATAAGCAGGCAGCCATATGTACTGAGCGTAGTATAAAGTGACCTTATGTTCGGATTGTGCATAGGATTGTACATGATAGGACAATTTGTTGTCCCATATACATGTACAAAATTTCATCAAAATCGATGAATAAGTCAAAATTGATTAATCTGCAAACTCGCCACCGTACTTATATATCAACATTATCCTCCACCTTTGTTGTTTTTTGGGGGTCCCAGGGTCATGAAACGTTAACAAATGCAATCCCATTTTTTGACGCCAGGAAAATAAAATGCACCATCTACACTACTTTATCTCAGTACAATAACGAAGCGAATACATGTATAAAAAACAAAAATATCTTTAGAAAAGCTGACAACACAATTTTAGGACTTTCCCGTACGAGGGTAAAGCGTTCTACAACTGAGGGCTGTTTCTGATACACGGCTTACGCACACAACTTAACTTAAAATATTTATAATTTTACTTAAATATAATAATTTATAATTTTTTTAATTCAATGATCCCAACTACAGCGCGCGCGCATACCGTATTAAATTCGCGCGGGCGAGGCGGTACTAAAGGCGACGGTCAGCAGTAACAAAACTAATGTATTTTCACAACTTAAATAGAATAAATTTAGCTTGTACGGTCGGCAGACTGTTGTAGCCGCGAGGCTGAACGCACCACATACCGTGTCTAGGAAAAAAATTATCTTAATTCGGCGAAATGTCAAGATACTGAGGGCGACCTTGCTGTACAGCCTCACCTCCAAGGCCTTTTAAGTTGAAAGTTTAATGGAATCAATGCCCAATATATAGAAGTAATCTGACAAAGATTGGTCAAAATCGGTTCAATAGTTCTGGAGAAATAAGGTGATTTAGAGGCCAATACCGAACACAAACACGTACATACGAACATTAACACCCGGATAATTTCCATCCGGTTTTTTGGTTCCTTGGGTGTCAAAACGTTAAGAACCGGTGAAAACTGCATATGCCCAAATTGAACCGATTACAAATACTTTCTCTTCTAGAGCTATAGCGCTAACTAGACGGGAAAGTAAATGTACGTTTTTTAATTTTTATTAAATACATGTTTTTTAATGTTTTACTGAAATACGAAGCTCGTAAATACCAATACAAAAACGGGTATTAAAACTAGTTTTTTACGTGTTTGTTATTTTAAACAACTTGGTAAAACCAAGATAGCATAAAATTTGAATTAATAATTTTTATTTGCAAAATTATGTCTCAAACTCATGTGCCTTTTTTCTTTTCTTGAATTTCACATAATTTGATTATGGTAATAAAAATATGATTATTAATGCTGTATAAAAAGTGATAAAATTTTGACCGTTCTTCTAACAAAAGCATTATGGAATCTTTCCATACGTAATAAAGGTTAAACTGCATTTATGTATGAATAAATGTATATGTAGACTAGATATTATTAATAAAATTTAATTTTCTTTGGATATTTAATTAACGTATAAAGACTTACCATTATAAAAACATTGTGTAAAGTATAAATTACTCTTTTCATAATCTAATAATTACAAATGTAATGGCGGTTAAATTTATCCAGCATTCGATAAATTACCATCTTTTACTAAAAAAATAAACGTAGAATACTATTACATATGACAGAGCATAAAAATAAAAAGTAACTCTAGATGGTTAAAAATTGAACGTAAAAAAAGCTACACACGCACTACACGTACATCAGTCAACTGCTGTACTAACTGCCACAGACAATACGTTGTTTTTCCGTCCACGCGCAGCAGTAGCTATCGTATTGTAGGCATGATAGATAGCCGGCCAGTTGAGTATATCGGCAGAGTTTTGTTTGTCCAACCAGTTTGTAACAGTAACATTCAACTAGTTTTCATGACCCAAGCCTATTTTACTTACATACACTTCAATTCTGTTATAATTTCATGTCTCTTTTATTCAATCTAACATACACATAAAGGATATTTTGTAAACATAATAAAACACTTATTCGGCCTGTTTAATAATAAACAGAACACGTCGTAGTTATATAAGGAAATTAAATATTACTTGATCTGTACTGCAGTGTCAAAAAAAAACTTTATTGCTTCGTTTATGTTTTATTTTATGAACTAGAGCAAATTATATATTTAACAGAAATTATAATAAATTTTATTTTTTTAAATAAAATAAAATTGACTTTTGTGAATTTAAAAGGGAATAATTTGTAGCCGTTCACAGATGGGGGTTTTCAAAATATTTACCTCCTTAACGTTTATTATATTTATTTTTATTCTAGGAACTGGAAAATCCAAATGACGTACTCCTTTAAATGAAATTTTTCTTCGATGTTGTATGGCTGAGCTAAGAATGTTTATTCCTATTTTTATTACTAATTGCAAGTAACGTATTTTAATTTTTTATATTTTTTATTACTTTCAATACTTTGTAGAAACCGGTAGACATGATTTTATAAACAGATGATTTTATAAACACATGATTTTACTGCAGTTGAGGTTGTACAATATGTATTCAAAACAATAAATTTGGATTCAATATGTAACATATAACATTACAAATGATAAAATAATAATTCTTTAGAGTGACAATAAATAACATTTATTTATGTTCATTTATATGTTGTGTACTTTATTTTTTCTATGTATTTTATTTTTTACTAACAAAAAAAAACTGATGGCTTTTGGTGGTACTGGTGGTTGTTGCTTTTGAAATTGTATGGTTTTAATACTAATATTAATGAGATGTATGCCTCAATACGTCTTAGACTCAACAAATTAATTTAAAATTTCATTTAATGCTTTACTACCAGTCTGTAGTAAATGCTACCGAACAAAATATGACGCGATCTTTCCTCCCTAAAAATGTTGTATCCCTCAAAGTTATAAGATTCCTGTGTCCAAAGTATTAACAGAATGATTATAAATTTATTTAATTGTATTTCTCTGCATTTATACATCAAGCACGGTTTAATCAATAATCATAAAATTTGGAGCTGCGATAGCTTATCCATTATTGTAACCGTTAAATTTTTTTTGAAACAAAACAAAACTTTTTTTGAACTGTTGGGAGGACGGGATGATGCTGATGACACTTCATTGCTTTGAAACGAAATTAACCGATTGAAATTTTTGCGGATTTTGTAGCTTATTAAAAGTATAAAATTTTCGAAAATATCGCTGGAAATAAGTCATACAGAAATTTAAGTTTTCTAAATTACTTTTAATTTTTTCTATATATTAAACGTTATCAAAGAAGAAACAGCTTGCAAACTTTATCAAAGGTATGGTGATATTACACTTACTATCTCTAAAACATTCAACTAATGTTTCTAACCTTTTACTATTTCAAAGTATCGAATTGTTAAAAAAGTAAATCTTTTTAACTTTATACAAATTATTTATCGTTCAATTATTTTCAAACTTTAAAACTTAAAAAACTTAGTTTTGTTACTTGCTTTAATAAATATGAATTTATCATAATGGAAATATACCGCATGATTCAGGAAAGGACTTCAACTTTAAAGGCATATAAAAATTTATTGAGATAACTTTACAGATTCGGTTGAAGTCTCATTTCACATAAAAACAAACTAACGTTTTACCAAACATTCACTTAGGTTCGTATGGATTCCATTTATAATGCGATATAAATCCCAGGTGGGATTTATATCGACTTCAGGTGAAGTCGATTTCATTTCAAACTATAGCCGCCGTGTGGAACGTTACTTCTGCAGCTGCGGCGTTAATTTGAAGTCTTAGCTCGGCAACGTCAGAAGGCACTGTGGTACATACACTCGATCTTTAATGAAACTCCACCAAAAAAAAAAAAAATCTAGCAGGGTCAAATCTAGCAGGGGAGTCAGGGGAGCAGGCGACCAAACAGTTGAACCTACACGACCAATCCACCAATCTCGGATCGAGTATGAAGAAACTTTAGGACTTGTAGGAGGTAGAGAGAAGTGGTGAAGAATCTGTAAAGTTATCTCAATAAATGTTTATATGCCTTTAAATTTCCGACGTCCTTTCTTGAATCACGCGGTATATTTCAATTATGATAAATTCATATTTATTAAAGCAAGTAACAAAACTAAGTTTTTTAAGTTTTAAAATTTGAAGATAATTAAACGATTGTCTTACTGATAGGAATGGTGTCGATCTTGGTCATCATCGTCTGAGGAATTAGAAAATTTTGAAGCATGTCCATCCAGATATACGATACCATTTACGGTTGCCTTCAGGAAGAAGAACCGTACAGTCTTTGCTTAGGACACAAAAAATATTGACCATAGACTTATCACAAATGCGCTGCAAAATTTCATGAAGGTTTTCGTAAACCCATATTCGGCAGTTAATGGATGTTCACCCAACCACTCATGTAAAACTTTGACTAATCACTAAAAATTACATTGTCTAAAAATGTGTCGTTGTCTGCAATTCTATCCATCATTTCCTCACAAAACACAGCAACTTTGTCATCATATGTAATGAGTTGAACCACGATCAGTTAGTACGGCTTCAAGTAAAATCGTTTAAATACGCGCCAAACAGTCGTTTGTGGAATGCCAGTCTCACGTGACGCATGTTAAGTTGATTTCCTCGGACTACGTGGAAATCTTTCTCTAGATTGTTCCACAGTAATTTCAGGGACGCGTGGGAATCTGGTAATTTTGTATGTTTAACAGAACAATATATCCCAACGAAGGTTTGGTGTCGAGTAAACTGTACGCCTGCTAGGAGGCTCCCTACCGTACTCTACGAAAATTACATTGAACTGCAGTTGCACTGCACATCGAAAAGCCAAAATACACAGCGAGCACATTCCGCTCTAGTAAATCGATCCTTTTTCACCAACACTGCTGACAGAGATGGTAGCCGAATTCGGTAATAATGAACTAGGCGAGTCTAAACTTGATTTTTTTTGCTATGAAATGAGACCTCAACCGAATCTGTAAGTTATCAAAATAATTTTTTATATACATTACAATCTGAGAAGTCCTTTGTGAATCTCCCGGTTGATTTTTTAACGATTTTTTTTTTATATATTTATTTTGTTTTTTATTTCTTGTTTTTTTATGACATGAAAATTACAGCGAATTTAAGGATTTTTTTCTTAATTTATAACTAATGTACTATAAGAGTTTTATTAGTTTGTTAAACCAGATAAAAGACAGTATTTTTTTTAAATTGTTGATTTTCTATAGTAGAGAAATCCTCTTTTTATAAGTTATTCTATGATGCAGAAACATACGTTCATACAGCTTTTCCAGGTGAAAAAATGTGGGAGTTAAAATTAAATAAACTTTATAAAAAAAATAATAAATTTTCACATGTAGTTTACAAAAACCCGTTTCAAGAATTCAGGGGATGATCCCCCACATCGAAATAAAGAAAACCTTTTTATCAACATATGTCCAGAAACGCTTAGTTTACCGCTCTCCACTCTGTATTTATAATATAAAAATGTATTTCTCAGGTATAGTTAATGGTATCAAGCTGAAATTTCGTATATTGCTAGAATACCTAGAGGTTTACTTGCATAAAAATAATAAATCTGATCTTTCATCCATTTCAAAATGGCGGCCATGTAAACCTTTAATTGTTAATATCTTTGCAACCGCTGCTTTATTTAAATTTTATGTCATAAAAAATATTAAGTGTTATAAAAAGAAAATGACACATTTATTCAAATCCGTTCAAAAATAACAAAGTTATGTCAAAAGTTCTTGAAGTGAGTCACTCTAGATTAAAAAACCAGTTATCATTTCCTCCCGAAAAAATTAAATAACTCGACACGATCTCAACTGGAATAATATTATTAAAGTTATCATGTAATAGATTATAATAATTTAATAATATTGAAAATATTACAATAAAAAGAAATATAATAAAACTCTTAAAAATATTACAATAATAAATAATATTAATATTTGAAAAATAATATGTATTAAAAAAGATATTTTAACTATAATTAACAAGTCATTGTAAATTTAAATTAAAATGAATACCCAGTCTTCTGCTATTCAGCCAGCAAGTGAATACATTGATCTGTGCTGTACAAATAAATAAATCATTTTTTTATTACCAACATTATTCACAATGGCAGGTAAAATGAATCATATTTGTCTTAACTTAGAAATGGCTTATAATATTTGTGTAATTTCAATAATATTCAATGTTTTTATAAACATTCATATATATATATATATATATATATATATATATATATATCACGAAGTTCTCCCGGGACTTTCATAACCTATTCTACTCATGAAAATAATGGAAAAAGTTCATGTAAATATATGTCCTAAAATGCTTCGTTTACGACTTACGACTGTTGAAAACTTTCACTCGGATTTCAACTATCCCGGAGAAATAAGATCGAACTGACATTTTTAGGACGTTAATTAAGACAGAGAATTAGCGATTTCTTACAGAGTTCGACCTGAAAGATCGAATAAAATAGGTCCCAAAACCGTATCTGCAGTCGTTTTTGAGAAATGATAAAATAGTGAGTGTTAGCATGTACTGAGTATCCCACGAAGAAATGGAAAACTTTCAGGGCGTGTTCTACTGGTGAAAATAATGGAAAAAATCATATAAACATAGGTCTGGAAACGGTTTGCTTTCGAGTTACGGCTAGCGAGAGATATTAGCTTTTCCAATAAATAGAAACCTTACTATAATTTTTGGGACCAAATTAAGGAGTAAAGTTGGTGATTTATTAAGTAATTTCAGCTGGAAAATAAGAATAACAGATTTCAGAACTGTAACTCCAGTTTTTTTAATATATCCGACGTATAACGCACAGATCGGTGAAAACAAGTTTTTCTTTAGGTTTGTAGTACAGTAGCTTTGTTAAATGATTAATAAATGCGGAAGATTTAGTAACAAAACTTGTACAGAATTTAATTCTGAGAAAATAAATGTAAACACAGCCAATAAAAATTAAATAAAAACTTTTAAAAATCGGGTTTTTTGAAGCAAAACGGATGAAAAATAGAAAGTAGTATATTCTTTCTGTACCTAATAAACATTCTTTTTAAAAACAAAAATGCTAATTACCGATAATAACTTACATAATAATTTATTATAATAAATAAATAAAAATAGAATTTTTTTCCATCTTTGTTGAAGGGGGAATTTTGTGGAAACTTTTTTTTAAATGTTAAGATACGCATTGTCGTATGTACTGAACTTAAGCGGGGTTAATTTTGAGAAAATTGTCTCAAAAGACTATCTACCCCACCCCCTGGAGATATTGACCCCGAAGATTTACCAACAAATTTCCCAATATTTACGACGAATCTGTAAAAAAGTTCATCAAAATCGGTTTATCCAGTCAAAAGTTATCGAACACGCTAACACACTACGTATGAACATTACCCTCTTTATTCGTTTTTTTTTTTGGATTCATGGATCATGAAACTTTGAGAAATGAGAAAGAAAACCCATATCCTATTTTTTGTCATATTTCCTTCTTGCAGCATAGCTCTAGAGCTATATTGTCAGGAAAGTAGAAATATATACCCGTGAAACAGTAAAATAAAAATAACTGATAAATAATAAATGATCAACAAGCCCCTTTAGACTGTTCCAAATGGAAAGTAAAATAAATTAAACACAGGCCAAATTACTTGGATTCAAATTTCCCAGTAGAAATGATCGCCGTACCTCTTTCCATGCTCCTTACCAAGGTTAGGTAAAATTAAAAATTCATCTCAAGAAAGACAAAGATGGCATGTTTAATTTCTAATTAATTTAAAATTCTAAAAGGCTATTTGATATTGTTTCCTAACGTTAATCAATATAAAATTCTATGCATCATGGAATAATTTTTTTTTTTCATGAAAGGGGTAGTTTGAATTACATTGTTCCAGTTCTATTAGTCAAACTTATACCATCATCATTAATTTAACCGAACTATTTTAACTGTTTTCTTTCCATAGAATTTTATACATCAATCAACATAGTTGACAGTTCGGGTACACAATATTTAGTTAATATATTTATCTACGTAAATATATTATATATATCTATCTACATAAAAATGGAGGTTTTTTAGTCCCGTATGTGTTCGATATACCATTTATACGATTGCGATGAAACTTTGGTGAGTTGTGCGCAAACCCGCGCGGGTTTGCGCACAACCTTCGCAAAGAAAGGAATTAGTTTAAACCCGCTAACTAAGTGGCGCTGGGGTCGAGGTACTTCGAAAAACTGTATTTATGGTCCGATTTGGCTCATATTCCAAATATATATTAGTTACGCGAAAAGAAACATTTCTGCAAAAAATGGACCCGCTAGGTGGCGCTAGGGTTGAGATATTTAGAAAAATAGTATTTATGGATCGATTGGGCTCATATTCAGAATATATATTAGCTACGTGAAAAGAAAAACTTTTGCAAAAACTACACCTGCTAGGTAGTGCCGGTGTGAGACTTTTACGAAACAAGCCAACAAATAGACTTTCTTCTTCTATAAATGTAAAAGGTAATGTTGGTATGTGTGTCCGCTATAAACTAAAAAACTACTGGACCGATTTAAGCGCGGTTTTTTACAAAATGGTCCGCGCTGTCCGCAGAAGGTTTAAAGCTATTGAAATTTCGATCTGACCAGTAGAAAGAAAGTTAGGGGTATTTTGAACCGACTATTGTGTTTAGTTTGAATTAAATCCGATAGGTAGTGTAGTTTTGTTACCTGGATTTATTTACATTCTGACTTTTATAAAGTGAAAGGTTAAATTCTGTGAAGTTCCGTAATGTTTTGCAAGTTTCTTAATGTTCAGTATTAATTGTGATGACTTTGCAGCCATATCTCTTTTCATTAAAAAGTTATTTTCCACCGACTACTGTGTAAAGAGAGTGGTTTGAATTACATCCGGTAGGCAATGTTGTTCTTTTGCCAGTTGGATTTATTTACATTCTGATTTTTATAAAGTAAAAGGTTAAATTTTGTGAAGTTGCGTAAAGTTCAGTTTTTTAATGTTTTATCAAACTTTCAACTGTGTTCATATCTTATATATATATATATATATATATATATATGTATAAGAATTTATCATAACTCTAGCTTTAAAATCTTTCATTTTATATTCGATCAACCGATTATCTAATTTATATTTTTATGCACTAATCACACAGTTCGGAACGGAACGGAACGGAACACAAGGATACCCGGAGATTTATGTCACCCTACTAATCTTAGACCTCAACAACAGTCCCTGACTGCTGGGTCTTATTTATTGTCGAGCGGGTATTTTTATTTTTGTCGGTTAAATTTTAATTTTGTTTACGGGCGGAATTGTGGACTGCCTTCTGATCATTTCAGGTCAGTTTGAAATTTTACTTGTGCTGACCTTAGGAGACCAGCAATGTATGTGCGTTCACTGAAGGCCTGTCGATGCTGGCGCCTTTTGGCCTAGCAGGAACTCGCCTGGGTACGTATTACGTGATGCTAATCAATTAATGTAGATTAATTTTTCTAATCCGTATAAGATATTATAATTATTCCAATAATCAATCATTTTTTTTATAAGCTTTCTCCTTTACGGATTTATTCGATTCACGCCAAAATATGAATTTTCCACATTTTACCAACGATAAGAAATTTTCATTCATCAAAATACTAACTATGCGATTAAATTTTGTTAATTAACTCGAGTGAATCGATGACTTTTAGGTTGATCGGAGTTTTACAATAAAAAGAATAAGATCAATGGTGTACTAGCTAGCCACTGAAGAGCGCTTGTTTGTTTACTTCTTAACCCTCGTAAAATCTATTATACGTATTGAATTCTTGGTTTTTGTATTTTTTTTTTTTTTTTTTTGATAGATTCTTTTTATCTCCTCTGATTTTTTTATATTCTTTGCTTCGTCCATCCTTTGATACTTTAAGCCTGTGTTACAAAATTCCTGATCAATTGATATACTTTTATATAGAAATCCAATATTACTTTTCATTTCATAAATTTTTTCTCTGCTACCCTTATTAATTATATTCATTTTCAAAGTAAATGCTTTTTCGTTACGGCAAATGTATGTTCCTTTAAATATTTTTAAAAATCTAAAAAAACAGAATAATCTTTAAGCTCTAATTCTCACACTGAAAAAAGTTTTAATAAAATATTGATTACTTTTCCACCATAAAAAAAACAAGAGCATGAAGCTATATTTTTATTTAAATGCAGTCCAAACAATTTTTATTATTATCTATATTTTAAATAAATAGATTGATTAAATAAGATAATAACATCAACCTAAACCTACTGACAACAATTATTTACTAATAAAAATTACAATAAAATAATAAATTCTTCTTATCTAATTTATAAATAAAATTCAACATTTTCATTAATTGGGTTTCATATTTTCGAATACACAGAGTGAATCTCGACGTTGTCCGGGGACTATCATAACCTAATCTACTCGTGATAATAATCGAAAAAGTTCATCTAAACCTCGTTCATTAAAACTATGCTTTGTTTAAGAGTTACGGCTACTGGAACGATTACCCTCGGATTTCAGCTACCCCGGTAAAATGAAGCTGTACTGAAATTTCTAGGACGTTAATTAAGGGGCAGAATTAGTGACTTTTATGGTTTTTTGACCTGAAAAATCGAATAACATAGGTTCCAGAACCGTATCTGCAGTAGTCATTTCAGAAATCTGGGGTAAAAACCCTGTTTTTTTTTTTATGGCATTAAATCGGACCCGAATTTTTTTATTAAAAGCTTTGATGTTTTTTTTTCTTGATATCGCCACATAACCACATAACATAGTTTTATATCATATAACATATATTATATCGCCCATAAAATAGTTTTTCAAAACCATATTCTAAATATTGCATAATTAAGAAATTAATATCTAAAAGCACTATGGCGTATTTGAAATAAAAAGGTCAAACCTGGAAAGTTCTGCAAATCTTTCACCGATTTTGTTTTT